>NC_141334.1:25149568-25179568 GCF_037954235.1 Aulostomus chinensis
TAAAGGTCTAAAGGTTTAATTACATTAAAATCCAGCATGAGTAGCAAGGCTGCACCAATGCCACTTGTGTGGGATGTCATCCTCTCCAGAACCAGAACTCCTCTGCTGGGAGCTGTGGGTGTCTCCGTCTCCAGGACAGCATCCGTCCCTCCACAACACCAGACAGTAGCTCCACTTGGTGAGACCCATCAGCTGCTCCGCAACTGTAGCAGCAGACTCCATCCGTCTGGACTCCAGGATCCACGTCTGACGGCTGTCAGTATTTCCTTGAGTGGAATTATGATGGGGGTTTACACCACAGCTCCAGCAGGTGACGGAACCGAGCGAGGCTGATGATCTTCCCGGGTCAGAGAGTTCTCATCAGGTGTTGGCTGGGCTGCTGCTACAGGGGCAGGTGTTAGCTTCTCAGGGTGGAACAGCAAACATGGTTCCTCATGCGAGTAGTAGCACTTCCAAGATGTTCCAGAACTGTCGGATGTACTCTCTGAGCAGTCTTGTCCCATTCTTGCTTCCCAGTAAAATCTGAAATGTTCCCAGATCTTCACTCATTCTTCAACTGGCCACATCCTCCCACGGCTCAATGTGACTCCGTCGCTGCGAAGTTACCTGGAACTGCAGAACTTTACTATCCAGCCTGACAGCCCGTTAGCAACCCCGGTAAACTACCAGCAGCTCTGCTGTGAGGCAGCATCATGGCTGCTTCGCCCACAGCCTCATCTTGATGCGTCTCACAGTTCACCTCACCACGTGTTTACTTTTACTAAAGCATTACGTGTTAGATAACATGCTACAAGTACTTCTACTCACTACTTTCCTGCTTTACTGCTTGTACTCCTAATGTAAGTCAAAGAATATGCTTTAACGAATTATAAAAATAGCAAAGTAGCCCATTAGCACTTTCAAACTTGAATTAGCAAGACAATTAAACAACTATCAGACAGGAATATCGACACAGTGCTGTGATATTATTGTGTGTGTGTGCATGTGTGTGTGTGTGGCCCTCTGTGTCATGTAGGACCAAGTCAAAACAAACATGCAAGTGTGTCTGATGAGCTAAGTGCGAATCCTTGACCTGTGAACTCACCAATGCTGTCGTTGTGAGGGAAGCATTTCCCCGGCATGCAGTAGCGCCACAAGCCCTGGTGCATGTAGTTGCTGGACTGCCGGTACTGCATCCAGTAATCAGTTGCTGTAGAAACGATCAGGAGGATGTTCCCCACGCCTGCACAGAACAACCCTCCACCCATGAAGCTGTACATCCTGCACCTGGACACACACACAGGGGCAGAAGGTCACTTATCATCAGAGGTCGCTGGAACCCCCCCCCCCCTCACACACACACACACACTTCAAGCAGAGAAGGTGTAAGTGTCAGTAATTGCATTGTAATGAACAAGTTATTTCCACTGGATCGAGCCGCGGGGTCGCTGGTGTGTGTATGTGTCACTTTGTTCTCTTGGAGATCAGTCCCTGAAGATGGGCCTACATGCCCCCCCCCCTCCCCCCCATCCCCATCCACACATCCAGTGATGCTTTGATACTTGATACATCTATTGCTCGTTGTTCCACCTGGATGCAATATCCTCGCTTTCTCGTTGAGTTTTGTGTGTGTGTGTGTGTGTGTGTGTGTGTGTGTGTGTGTGTGTGTGTGTGTGTGTGTGTGTGTGTGTGTGTTCGTGAGAAGTACAGTTCTATCTTGTTATGGATGAAGCCTGATCAGGCTGCTTGTTGAACCCCCTCTCTGACAGGTTTCAGCTGCTCTCTGTCAAGACCAGAACCATTTTAACAAAACAAATCAAACAGTCTCAGCGAGTGACATAACACGCAGAAGACTGTGGTGACCATATTTGATTTAATCCTCCTGCTGAATTGATCCTTTTTCTGATATTGTCGTTTCTTTTGATCCAGGATGGAACCTTTTGAAACAAGCAGTTAATTTCCTCCTCATTGGAGGGGACAGATGGAGGCCGGGGATGAAGCTTGCGCTGACCTGCCACATGAGGACATCCCTCCAGGCTCCTAGAAACCCTTTGAGCAGCAAAATGTGTTTGCGGTACAATTCTTTAATCACTGACACAAATCATCTCACTGTGGCTTGCAGACGCTTGTAGAAACGTCCCTTTGTGTCACTGAGCTGCGGCCGACATTACTGACTTTGGTGCATCTGTCTCACACCTCTCATATGTATGAAGATATCTAACAGACAGTAAACTGAGGTGAATGTGATCTGCTCTGACAGACCCCCGCTGAGCTCTACATAGGGGATGAAAGCACAAAGAGAAATGACGAATGAAACAGAAATAAGGACATGAGCAGTTATGGCTCAAAATTCAACATGATCTTACCTTAATCCACCTTTTTTTGAAGAGGTTTATGAGGACTGGGTTGCTTGACAAAATACAAGGTCCTCCAGTGCTAAGAAGGGCAGGTTTTCAGCCAGCTAATAGCATTGGTGTTTGACGGGATGAATAGGGGGAAACAGGGGCCACGGCAAACCCAGCACTGAGACAATAGGCCAGGCGTCCAGCGGCCAATCAGCACCAACCAGTTTTGTGGTTTGGGAATTTGCTGAAAAAACAGAAATGGCCAAAGCGCGGTAGGCTGAAGTGATACTGATGACTGCATGGTTTTGATTGAAAGTGGGGGGCTGAACTGGCTTTAGGGGAGGGCAAGCCTGTATGCATGCAGTCTGTGAGTGCACCAGCTCCCTATCAATATATACCAATCTGAAAATATTGCAGTTGATTCATTCGCTCAGCTGAGGGGTTCTCCTAAATTGTTCCATTGGGTTTTAAAACAGATGCAGTGTTCAAAGTAAAAACACAACATGTTGTTCAGGTAGATTTTCAAGCTCTCAGATTGAAGTCAGAGCTGTGACTCATGATTTGGGGGGATTTCGCTCAATATTAGCAAACCATCAGCATGCTGGCAGTATCAGCTGAAAACCTGATTCCTCGATGGACTCAAAGCTTTCCCTCCCTGGAAATGAAACCTCGCACCTCCTCCTATAGGCTTAGGCTGCTGGGGGATCTCCCATGATGCACTGGGCTTCTCTTGACTCCACTCTGTCCTCCTATATTTGTCATACATAAATCATACTCATACATATTACTAACTCGTCTTCTTCTCCCCTCATCCCAGATCCTGGGTGCTGCTGGAGGAGGCTCCAGACCTGAAGAGGCTCAAGCTACCACCCGTAGCTCCACCTGCTCATGTCCCCGTCTGTCCATCAGTCTCTTCCTTTTCTCTCTCTCTTTATCTCTGTCCCACTCTTTTCTTCTGCATATCTGTCTTCCTCCATTATCTGTCTTTGTCTCTGCCCCGCTCTCCTGCTCTCTTTCCCCCCAACCGGTCAAAGCAGAAGGCCGTCCCCACTGATCCTGGATGTGCTCGACGTTCCTGCCTGTTAAAAGGAAGGTTTTCGTCTCCGCTGTTGCAGGATGTGCTTGCTGATGGAGAATTGTTGGGTGTAGATTCACTGAAGGAGTGAGGTACTAGACCTGCTCTACTTGGAAAGTGTCATTAGATAACTTTTGTTGTGATTTGGTGCTTTACAAATAAAACTGACTTGACTTGACTCCTCCTCCGCTCCTAAGCAGCGTTTTGTATGTTTCAGCAAATCAAACTGTTGTTCTACTTTCATTCGCTCAAACTCAAGAGCTGTCATTTGAATAACATTCATGCTTTTGAAGGACAAACATTACACGGAGGGCAGCGTGGCTCAGGGGTAGAGAGGCCGTCTAGCAACCGAAGGGTCACTGGTTCCATCCTCACTTCCCCTGCTGACCGTGTCCAAGTGTCCTTGAGCAAGACACTGAACCCATAATTGCTCCTGATGAGCGGGTTGGCGCCTTGCATGGCAGCTCCACCATCAGTGTGTGAGTGTGTGTGAAAGGGTGAATGAGACCACATTGTAAAGCGCCTCAAGTGCCACTGAGGTAGAAAGGCGCCGTATAAATTGAGTCCATTTTCCATTTACATCAAGCAAGTGTTTCGGGTCTTTGGCCACTGCGGATGCAGCCTGACAGATTCCCTGAGACCAGCAGCTCCTGTCGATGCAGGTAACACGTGCAGTTCCAGCTGAACGCAAACACTGATATCCTTTACAACCTCCACCAGAAATCCACCCTAAACCTGAACACTGGACTTTCACGTGAGTGTCCTCAAGTAAAAATCCTTCAACTGTGAGTGAGGGGCGGCTACCAGGTGTAGCGGGTGATACCGAGCCCTCTGCAGTTAGAGCCACGCCAGTCTTCCTCATTCTTTTGTTACGCTGTTGTGTTTATGTCAGTGTTCTCCCATTGACACAGAGAGGAAATCATCCTTCAGAATCGGCAGTGCTGGAGGCAAATGGAGCTGCTGATGTCTGAGGACGGCGCTCACACCTGTGCAGAGCTCCTCGCTGGGCTCCGATGGATGTTTGCTTCATTCTGGCCATCATCTGGCAGAATTTCCTCCTGTTGTGCCTCCTTTCCACATCCTGCTGGGCTTCCCATTGCTTTGACACACACACGCACAAACCCTGAAGATGAAAGGAGAAGAGTAGCTCCATTACCTGCATTACAGCAAGTTGCTCAGACCAATTGACAACAACAAAATGCCCCAGAAAAAGCTTTTTTTTCCTCCCAGAGATTTGAGTGCTGTACTTACATCTAACTTCATTTTTATAGACCACAGCCTATTTTCCTCCCTCCTGAGTGTGGCAGCCAGGAGGGCATTTGATATCCTCCCATGCACCATCAAAGTGGACAATATGCCTCTGTGACAGAAGAGCAAATCCATGTTTTTCCTGAATCCATCCATCTTTTCAGAGATTAATTTTGTTATGGAAAGTCTATATTTACGTGACATTGGCGGTGGGTAAGGAGCCCATGCAGCAATCGGTGGAGTAATGTGCCAAGAGTAATTACAAGAGTGTGTCGCAGCCTGCCTCTGTTGTTGTGGGGCAGTAACTAGGAGGCTTAGGCCTTCATGGGTGCCTTGCTTTCCCAGCCAGATGATCCATCCTCACACTCTAATGCTGCTTTTTGTCTTAATATCATGAGCCCCTGTTCAATAGAGTGTCATTGGGACTTGATTTGATGTAGTTACAAGATTACAGGCTTTACTGGTTCGGGCGAAATACCCACGGCTGGACAGAACCCGCTCAGACAACACCAAATAGACCTGGTCCTGCTCCCTGATTACACCGCTGCTGACCTGCGCAGATGCCAGCCGCTGAGTTTGATTCTTAAGAGAAACTCTCAGAGAAAGAAGTTGAATGAATGAGAAGAGTTAATATTATTCACGCATCCTGACAGGACAGGAAAAACCTAATCAAATCTGCGCTAATGGCAGACTTACGCAGGAAGATTTAAAGCTGTTACTCTGAATTCTTTTCCCCCAAATGTTGCTGAACAGTCTTGAAATGTCTCACGTGGTGAGCAACAAAGTCACGTTATTTCCTGGCCGCTGTGTCTGGGGGAATATCCTGTGAGCTTGTGACTCTGTCTCATACCTGGAAATGTTCAGCATCATTTCCTGACAACGCGTCCACCTGCAACACCCGTGGGAAGCTCGATTTTCCTTTTTATTCTTTACAGTTCATCATTGTTTAGAAATGTTCTGTATTTTGTATAATTCTTATGTGATGACTTAATTTTACAATTTACTTAATTTTACAGTTTGTTTAATTTAAAATTTTTTTTTTTTGGAAGCCAGTGTCAGTCCAGAGAACTGGAAGTCTTTTTAAAAAAAAAACAAAAAAACAAAACAAAACATTGTTGAATAAAAAAAAAAGACATTTTTCATATTTACTAATGTCTCAGGAGATAAAACATGGAACGGTGGTGGGGGGAGGGGGTTCTAACGCCGTAGACTTTATCAATATTTACTATATTTATTTTAAAACCTGTATCAGTGCTATGTGTTCTCTGTTGTGCGAACCAATAGATTCCGTTCCTCTCTCAGGGTGATGGAGCCACATCACCTGACCCATCACACGATGCAGCTTGTGGGTCACGTGTGTGACAGTGACTTCGACGGGCCGTATTTCCTTCAGCTGCGCCGTCCACAAGGCCACCAAAACCTATAATGGCCTCTGGAAGTTCTCAGCACTGGCGGGCAACATGTCTTTACGTTCCCGCCTGCTTTGCCTAAATGCTTAAATCAAATACTCCGAATGGTATTTTCAAGCCTTAAAATGGCTAATTTGTGCAGCAAGTGCTTTCAGCATTTTCTCAGCAAATGAACGGTTGCTCTAATCATAAGAGCGTGTGGCTGGTGCTGCCTCTCCACACCCACCCATGAGACAGCTGTGTGGACGGGGAAAGAAACCTTTCCACTTAACCACTTAAATGAATATATCAAGAAACTAATTTGCTGTTTTAATTGCATGATTTAGGAAGACGCTACTTCACTTGCCCCTCTTCCATCTTGGTTGATTTCCAATGTGAGCGCACATTAGATTGATCTATGAAAGACTGCAGAAATCACAACACTTAAGTCTTTTCATTTTCCCTCCCTAATTAAATAATTGAAATTCCTGTCAGTGTCTGCACTTAAGCCTCAGACAAACATGGCAGGCATGCTCCCTGCTGAATGAACCCTGAAAGGCTTGTTTTTACCTTTTCTTGTTTGTAGCTTGTTCTTTCCTTTACATGCTACCTTTTTGTTTTCCTTTTTTTTCAGATCCATTCCATCTGTAAAACCCAGAAATATATCAGTACATCCATTTTGTTGAGATTTGCCTGTCCCATTAAGTGATTGCTTGCAGAAATGGCAGGGGACATTTCTTCTGATACGTTTCCTGAAACAGCGCTGGCAGACATTAAAGACACATTATTGAGTCCCATTTTCTCCCAGCCACAAGGATATCCATTAGAGTGGCACACAACCCTAAATTTTTCCATTTTCTCCCTCACCAAACTTGACTTTACACATTATTCCTGCCTGTGTTTTGTCATTTGCTGCCACAAATTATATCAGGGAAAAGCCATCTCGTAGCATGTGGCTTCTCTTCCCAGGACTATTTGCCAGGACTTGATTCTGAAGTGCCAAAATGGGCCCATCGTTACGGCTAATCATGAGTGACAGCAGGGTGCTTTAAAGTCCATACAAGTTGGCCCACACAGGAAACTTTTGTATGTGTGTGTGTGTGTGTGTGTGAGATTTGTACTCCCGTGGACACTGATGTGCAGTACTAACAGCATATTTCTGTGTCTGAATTTTCTGAAGCTCAAATCAACTGTCCATCCAAGGACTGTGAGCCTTGGGACGTTCTTTCACTCAGTGGCAGCTAAAGACTCGTAACATAATTGCCTTGTCATTATGACTATGATTCTGATGTGTTTTGCTGTGATGCGGTGATATTGTACTCCTGCCAGTTACTGCGTTGCGGGACTAAATGTGTTTATTAGAAGTTTAGTTTACCACTTCCCAACGTGCCGGTATGATCTCGCCTTTACTTTAGTTGATATTTTCCTGCGTGTTTCTTGTTTTGAAGTCTCCATGTGCTAGCAAGCTAGCTAGCAAGTAGCAACCAACATGCAGGAAATGTGTGAATGAAGAGTTAGATTGTAAAATAATCTGGAACTGCTGAGTTGTTTTGTATCAAATATGAATACTCCAGTCAACACATTTCTCACAAATGGAACTTGGTTTCCTTCCAGCTTCACTGTTCAAACGCCGTCACTGCATCCTGCATGACCACATCTTTACGTTCTGCATGGAAGACTCCTTCAAATAAAATGTACTCTTATCTTAATATTGGAACCACCTATGATTTTGGTTTATTCTCCTGTAGCAGAATGATGCTGCAGTGTGGAGGGATGCCGGCTCCATGGACCAGAGCACCAGGAGAGTGGAAGAGGCCTTTGGCCCCCGTGCCGCACCGAGCACCGCTGCCCTAAACTGATTGTCACCTGAAATTCAACATTTTTACTTGGGTGAGCTTTGTGTCTTTCCTGTCTAAAATAATAATTCAAGCAAAGACTGACATCGTTAGAAATATATCTTGATTTTCACAGGCATGAATGATAAAATGTCCCCTCAATGCTGAGAGTCAAAACCAGCAGTTATGGCCAAACCAGTGCCAGCGGGTTTGGCCATAACTGCTGGTTAAATGTCGAGTTATCAGAGCAAAGGGATCAAATTATGACGGAGAAGTGAATCATTTCATGAGGGGTGTGAGTTTCAAAATAATTTACCTGAATTTTTAAAGCTGCCACAGTCACAGCTGAGGTTCGGCTTTTCGCCTCCCGGCAGCAGCTCAGCTGGCGCTGGTGCAGCAGGTGAAAAGGCTGCTCCCCAGTGTGTCGTCCCAAACTGGAGTACTTCTGTAGTAAAGAGTAGTAATCTCTCAGTGTTGGTTTCTCCAGAGGAGCAAATCACAACTAACAGGACCATCAGGTGTAGCTTCACATTCACGGTTCATGAACTGCTCATGTCAGGGACCAGGAGAATAGGAATGCTTGTAGTGGATGGAGCTACTAGCTGATACCATCAGAGCGTAGAGTGCCAATGACTCCACAAATACACAAGTCATTGTTCATTATTATACTTTCACCATAACAACAACAACAACAACAACAATAATGAATCAATAGTCATTATTTGGCAAGGCTGTGGGCATTACAGGCGTGCTTCTGTTGTCTGTGGCAGGAATCACGCCGTCTGACCAGGTCTCATCCAACACACGCCAGATAGTGGAGGCTCATTCGTGTTGTGATGCTGTAACGTACATATTTTAAGTTTCAGACTGTTTTATGTCTGAGATAAATGGAGGCATCGGTGACTGCTTCTGCAATGATCACATGAATGGCAGAAGCCACTCGTCATTTTCTATCCAGTCGGCCCTTCAGTAGGTTTGAGCGCCTCACATTTACCGCAGGGTACAATTCTCCGACTCTGGGCTGGCTGGACTGATATTGGCATGCTGCCACCTCCTTATGTGCGTTTTTCTCCAATCAACTTGAGTCCTTGTCACCAGAATTATGTGTTGTAAGTGTAAACACACATTAGCAAGAATGATGTCCACTTGATCGTGACCTCGTCGTGTCGCTCACTCTTTCAGAGACAACTCCAGGTTATTGCACTATGACAAGTACAATAGCTTGTACAAATGCATTCAAGACCAGATCCACCACCAGGTCCAGCCTTTTCACAGTGTTGTGGAGAGCACAATCACAGAGGCGTCAGAAGGCAGCTCAAAGGCCACAACAGCCCCTGCTGAGCTGACATTCTCATCGTGCCTTGCCCATTAATTCTGTCATTGTTGCTGCCCTGGCCTCCTGGAGTCCTATCAAAGACTCAATAACCACTGCTTAACCAAAGTCCATTGCCAATTCCCCTCATCTCTCTCTCCCCACTCGTTCTCTGCTGCAAAACATCTGACAGCATGCGGGTGTGCAGAGCAACTGCCTTTCACTTCGACGTGGCCAGGCTGAAAAGACCATTATTACCCTGTAATTGTGGGAGTCAAACCCAATTAAGCAAATCTGTATGGGGGCAGATGCCGCCTCCCCCCCTCCCCACTTCATTTACCCTTTTCTCCCGCTTGCTATCACTTCACTTAGACTGGCTTGATCTCTGACCAAGCAGTGAATCGGACCCCCAACTGTGAGGGACATGTTGCTAATTGAGTTCTTACTGGTCATCTGCTCCTTTCAAGTGAGCAAGAAGAAAAACGGAAAACTGCTGCCTCGTCTGTTGAAGCCATGGGAAGAAGGGAAATGCCTTTCCTGTTGGCAGCAAGTGAAGGAAAAAGAGGCAAACGAAAGCCATTTAATCCACAGGGAAGGGAGCGAGAAAAGAGGGCTTAGGCCCGTGGGCCTGCTTCAGCAGGGATCCACACAGCAGACAGGGACTCCCACTCGCTCAGCAAATGCTCCCATTCAAGCAGCAAGCCACCCCCTGAGTCTCTCACTTCCTGTTTCTCCGAGGGTTGGCTCTCAAAATTAGGGGAGTAGAACTAAAGCAATGTTCACGCTGACATGGGTAAACCTGAAAATGCATCTTGTTCTCAGTGCTTCTCTGTCTGCCTGTCTGAGCCTCCCAGCAGGTGCTTCAGACAGCTCAGCATACGCCATTTTCAAAAGAGCCTCTCGGCGCGGCGTCTTTGGTGCTCATTTTTAGGAACTCGTCCTGGTTGGTTCTACTGTTCTGGTGCTGGGTGTGGAAAGCTCATGAAGAACTGCCACACCTGTTCAGAAGTCTCTGTCAGATGGAGCAGTTGCCCGAGGCAGCCGCTGCTGTCACCCTGACACAGGCGCAATCCTCAGTAACAGACTGGTTCACCTGATTGGTTCTTATAGTTGAATGAACTGAGTGGTAGAAAATGTCACCTCTCGAAGCATCAAGAGGTGCACTAATGCTCGTGGAATAAGCAGCGACGTGAGTGCAGGTTTAGAGCTCAGCAGGCTCTGCTCACCATCAGAGCAGCTCCAGCTCCCAAGGGAGTCAGAGAGTTTCGCACCTGGAACAAAGTCGCCCAGGACACTGATCAAGGCGAGCACCAACATATTTAATTCAGGGCAAAAAGATAACAGGAAAAGGGTGGGAAGGGGAAGGTAAAGGACTACTCGTCCCACAGGCCGTTGCAAACGACAGCTAAGCCTCGTGACTGCCTGACCACCTCGCTGTGGCCAGTGCCTGATGACCTGAACATGTAGAAACCACAACCTCAACATTACTGGTCAGAAAGAGGAAAATGTTCCTGCAGCCAGGTTACTCAAACGAAGGCAGGAGCTCATGAAACTCAAGATGGCCGACAGTGATTGGTTCAGTCAGCATATCCATGGCAACACCTCGCCCCACTGGAGACACGGCTGATACGCTGGATTTCTAAAAACAAGGCTGACATCCTACAGCAGCAGGTTGTTGGTTGGCTGCCATGAACAGAATTTAACTTCTATAACCAAAATGCGCAGTCGCTGTTGAGCTTCCAAGAACTCAAGTATGAACGAGTCCAGGTTCTTCCCAATTCCACTGTTCCTCTGTCTGGGTGTGGGTCTGGTTGTTACAGGGAGGGCTGAAGGATCTTGCTATCAGCTGATGACTCCACCCTCTCACTTTGTGTTAGATTCAACTGATAATTTAATAAACTGTATGTCAGGAAAACGTGTCACTGCCAAGCACATGACATGTCTGGGGGGCAGGAAGAGCAGGGGGAGGCTAAGAAGCTCCAGGGGGAGGCTGAGAAGCTCCAGGGTTTGTGCGCTTCCTCCTTCAACCCAACCACCAAAGTCCACCGGAGCCATTTAGCACTAATTAGCAGAATTCAGTTTTCTGAACACAATGACTCGTCCGAGGTGGGTCTGACCTGTGAGCCGTCAGTCTGCAGCTGATCCTGAACCACAAGTGGTGCTGAGCTAATTACACACTGAGAATCACCTGATTGTGAAAGAATGATTTGGTTTATTGACCACTGTGTCCATTAATGCAGCCACTCCAGCTCCGCCGGCACTGACATGGAGGTGAGCAGGACATTGCCAGCACTCAGCCCAGTGGGTATCGCATGAATAAGAGCACTCAGCCAGTTGATTTAAATGTGTGTGATCTCACACCTCTTTCACTCCCACTTTTGTTGCTTCAGAAAGGGGAGGTCATAACGGGTCAGCGGACATACACACACACCCATTAGCCTGTGTGTGTATTGTTCACTGGATACGGTATATGTGTGTGTGTGTGGGGGGGGGGGGGGGGGGGGCTGCTTGCTGTGTTCAACTCCAGAAGAGTGACACTGGGTGAAGTTTATTCCAAGCTTGGACACCTGACCAGATGTGCAGTAGCTCTGAATAACACCTGAGGATCGAACAATTAGATGTGTGTGTGTGTGTGTGTGTGTGTGCGTGTTTGTGTGTCTGAGTTGTGTTTGCTGCAGCCTGCCGTCTCCTCCTCAGACGTATTAATTACTGGTAACAGTAATTGCCAGCCTGGTTCCACAGGTGAATTACTAATGAAAACACCCTCAGATGTCCTGACTCTGCCTGGGTTGCCGCTTCTGTCAATCAGGACATAATAGCAACTAGGGAACAAATACAGCACTTGGGGGACAATTGAGGAGGCCAACAGTCAGTAATTAAGCAGTTCATAAGGCAGTCTCATTAATTATCCCCTTCACTAGTTGCTACATTCTCTGGATGTCCTGATTACATGCTTATTGCCTTTGAATCTGATGATGAGATTTTTCTCCACTTCCTAATGGAGTCTAAAAGAGGAGTCATTTACAAATGCCTTTATTAGGCAGAGTGCCCACACGGACCTTTAAAATGTTACTTGAAAATGCAATTCCACCTGTCATTTGCAGCAGGCTTTCATGCACTTAAGCAGAGGTCATACAAACAGCAATGTAATTAGTGGCCTCCATTTTAAAGCTGCTGTGTGATTTGACAAGGGTTACACACCTTTTCTGCTCCATTCATCATTAATCATTCGTTTTCAGTCAGAAATTGGCTTACAGAAGACATCTTGTCATCCTGGCTGCAGGAGGCTCCTGCTTGGCAGGGATTTGTTAGACAGACGTGGTGAGTGATAAAAAGCTTTGTGTCATGTATTAGTCTGCTGTAGGAAAGGCCAGCTCCTTTATGCCCAGAGTTTCAGCCAAAGAACCTGGTGCATGCATGTGCAACTACCGGAGCAAATATGGATGTATTATATTTTATATTATATTTGTGAGGTCAAAACAGTCAAGAAGCACGAGTGCCATGGAGAAACCTCTTAAATGTGAGTAAATGCTAAAATTTACCAGAGCTTGTCAAAGCCCATCCCAGCTCACGTCGAGTCTCTCAGCATGACTCTAAATGCAGATGACGAAGAAATGGAAAATGGAGGCCAAATTGACCCTTTCACAGCGTGTTAAGTCCGTTTGTATGGGTACCTGGAGTGGCTGTCCCCCTCCTATCAATAAAATAATTTAAGAACACATTATACTCCTTTAAAAGGGCCCATTTGTGAGACCAGGTGACTCCTAAAAGACCCTGCGGATTAGAGACGCCCTGCATCAGGTACTTTTAATTCAACTACAATCAATATGACTTAGGCTGCTGTTGTGTTTAGAGTGAATATTAAAAAAGGGTACTTCCGTTAAAATGTCTCTTGTACAGCTTGTCGATAAAAATGGAGGAGGGGGGGGGGGGTAGAAAGTAAAACTGCACACCCCCTGCTTCACACACACGTAATTTCCAGAACCGGCACGGTTCATAGTAGTGCAGTTTGATTAATGCCGACCTGGAACCACTAAAACAAACAAAACCCTCACAAGCCTTCCAGGTCTCTCCTCCCTCATGAAACACAAAGTGCAAGAAAGTCTTCCATTTTACTGTTGACTTACAGAACCGACCTGGGAGCTGCCATGAATCATAAAATAAAATAATAAATTACTAAATACTACACTAAAATACTAAAATAAATAAAATACTGCACTGTTGTTTCTGCTAGGTGATATTAAATATTGTCACAGATGAACCGATGAAAATATTCACTGCAAAGGACGTAATTAAAATGTTTTCAGAATTGCTCTGTAATCGTATACACAGTTTTATTTACAGTAATTTTGATATATGTAGGTTTTCAAATGACAGTTCAATAATTATGAGTTATTTTTGGGACCTAAAGAATAAATAATTTCTAGCCTTCTGATGTAAGTTCTAAAAAACTCAAATCTCTTTATTTAATTACTTGATTTCTCCAAAAAAAAAAGAGGAGCTTCTACTGATGTAAATTAAAGGGAATAAATGGAATCTTGCTTTTGTGCAACGTACTTTGTTCTCAACAAAAGGTCATTACTGGTTCCAGTCATCCATGAAGCCACGGTCAGAACGTAGGAGTCCAGAACCAAACTCTTGACTATTGTGGATATTCTGAAAACGGCAGAAAGCAAATTCATGGAGATAAACTTCACCTGGCCGACGAGTCCAGTCAGTGTGCTGCCGTCAGACCAGCCAGGAGGGCCGGAAGCTTAGTTTCAAATAAAATCATGACCAAGGAAGTTAGAGAATGCATCCTCGGTGTTTTGGGGGTAAATATTGTACATCTGCAGCCATATGAATCTCAATGTATCTGCGTTTTCATGATTGCTTTGGAACACACCTCCCTTGAGCGCCTGCTGTCAGGAACCTCCCTGCTGCCTGGCGTTCTCTGGGTCTGTCTGTCAGTGAGTGGCGCTCCGCAGCGCCCTGGTGAAGCAGTGATTTGGCATGTTAGGGAGTGTGTTGGGGCTAATCAGACAGAGGGGCCACTGTAATGGACAGAATCTGGGCAGAATCACAGCTAGACCTGCCGCTGTAGGGAGCGGGTAATACAACTAATTTCTCCACTGTCTCAGCCACCGCACAGACGGAAATGGGGTCAACAAAGGTGCAGGCGCCATCAAATGAACAGCTGTTGCCTTTCTCAGGCTGAGCAGCCAAAGTGGGGAATCTTAGCAAAGCCCAACCCTTAGACCCCCTCCTGCTTTTTGTGTAAATGTAGAAGAATGTATGTACAAATTAAGGGCAGGACCTGTGCATATTACTTTGATTCTTCGTCTCTGAAGCCCGCCTATCTGCGCCCGTGTTGTGTGGAAACACTTGGAGCGGCGACGTGATGAAATGTGCATAGGGTTATTGATAGATTCCTTTATTGGCTGAGGTTTGTGTGTTTGCTGTGATGGAGAAACAATTGGCTATTATAAAGACGCCTCTTGTAGGGAAATAAGGTGCTGGTGTATACGTTGAAAGGCTGCTGCTCGCTGTATGAAGTGTGGCTCCTCCTGACAAGACCGTGCATATGTATTCATGCAGATATTAGGGGCCAATCGCCGCACTGTCTGAGAGTTTTTCTCTGTGATTGGACTTGTCCAATTCTAATCACATATAACTGCTCTATGATACTTCCCTTCATCAGGAGGTTGGCAGCGGCGTAAAGTATTTTAAATCATGTCAACTGAGGAACACAGCTTCAAGTCTCCGCTGACCCTGTACATATTCCATCATGCAGCGGGAGGCCAACTCTATGCATTTACAGTATTTCCAGATAACTGATTGGATTGTTTTGTCAGCTCTTCTTAGTTTTATTTTTGTGCTTGGTGGCCTTTGGAGTTTTGGTTAGAATCAGAATATGTATCATTTTCGTATAAGACTGTTACGTGACCGCATCAGTACACAAGAAACATATGAACCTGGCGACACGCTGGTGTTGAGACGGAGCCTCTTCCTGCGGTACAGTTTCCCTTTAATAGTTTTGTTTTCATCCTGAGCCAGTAATGCGTGAGAATCTGTTATTTCCTCCTTAACCAAGTTTGAACATGGTTAATTTATTGAGATGAATGAAAAATTCAAAAGAGCCATGGAATACAAATGTATTTTTCTGGGATCTGAACACATCCAGATTAAAAAAAACAACCCATAAAATAACAAATTGAAGAGTTGAGGGCAAATCAAGGGCCTGTAAATTCTTCAGCTAACAGGGGTGAAGTTCTTCTAATAGCCTCCAAAAACCTGGGAATCCACTGCTTTTCTTGTCGAGGCACCAACCTGCTGTCCAGGCCGTCTGGCTCAAGTCTCCTGGTTCTGTGACTTTGATGATGGTTGATGTCCTCTGTTGATCTTCCTATTGAGCGAGCGAGGCTTCGTCTGTGAGCGCGTAGCATCACAGGAACGTTGAAGTCGTGCTGTTTCTCTGGACATGTTCTCTACCTCACTGGGGTGAACATGTTGTGGGTCTAAGCGCTCGATCGACTGATTGATGTAACTGCTCGGTATCTGCAAGTCTCCCTCAGATCTGCCAGCACGGGTCCACCCTGCTGGGCTGCTCCAGCACTGACAGACGTCACCCTGCTGAGCCAGAGGCTGAAGCTCATCCTGGGACCAGGCTCCCAGCTGAAGTGGACGGTGAAATGTGGAAACGGCTGATTTTGAGTCAAGCTCTCATCCTCAAAGATCTCGTGCATAAACAGCAGATATGTTGGACGGGACCATGAAGTCGTCCTGCACCCATGCCACACTCAACAGAACGGGTTGCCATGGTCTCCGAAGGGTTCCCGAGCTTTAAAAAGGAACTTAGAAATGCAAAGGTCAAAAATAGCTCAAATTATTGCATCACACCTCAACCATTAAAAACTACAGAAGCACGACAGACGACAGCACAATAAAAATAATGTATAACTGTAAGACAAACTTTATTAGGGTCTGATAATTAAAGAATTAATAGTCACACCTACATTTGAATACATAGTACAAGACAACTCCTTCTATTTGTTTGTTCTATTCTTGGGGTAAGTTCATAAATATGGGTCCCATTGTTGTTTCATGGCACATGGCAGCAGCTCGTGGGGATCCTTACGTTGCTTTGGCCACAGTGGATTAAGGGGGGTGTTTGCTGTTGTTTAAAAAAAAAAAAGGTAAAATAAAAAGAAAATTAGTTTTATTCATGCTTTGTAAATAAATACATGTTAACAATAGGATATGTCAATCAATTATTGATTGATTGATTGATTGATTGATTGATTGATTGATTCAACGACACATTTTGAAATTAATCTAAATCAATCAAACATTTCCAGTTTTGGCAGTTACACACATTTAAAATATGTCAAGGCAAATAAATCTGGGCAAATATTAACTGTTGTGGTCAAAATCTGCCTTTGCTTTTTTAGCAGACAGGACTCGGCCCCGGTATTTTGCTGCCCCCCACTGGTCAGTTGCAGTTCACCATCACCATCTACTAACCTAAATCCATGCAAGGGGCAAAGGTTGGCAGAACTGAGTTAGATTTTTATTTCTGCTATGATTAATTAATATAAATTAATTGGTTATTGATACTGCTGTTATGATTGATGACACTTAACAAGTAGAGCAGGTCCAGCACCTCCCTCCTTCAATGAACCTCCACCCAACAATTCTCCATCAGCAGCACATCCTGCAACAGCAGCCACCAGAACCTTCCTTTACCAGCAGGAAGGTGGAGCAGATCCAGGATCAGTGGGGACGGAGAGAGAGCAGGAGAGCAGGACAGAGACAAAGACAGAGAATGGAGGAAGACAGAGAGACAGAAGGAGAGAGAGGGACAGAGATAAAGAGAGAGAGAAAGGAGGAGAGACCGATGGACAGAGACAAAGACAGAGAATGGAGGAAGACAGAGAGACAGAAGGAGAGAGAGGGACAGAGAGAAAGAGGGAGAGAAAGGAGGAGAGAATAATAAATGGCCACTGTGGTCAGAATAGTACCAGACTGTAGCACCTTGGGCTTTGGTAGCTATAATAAAAGCAGCATGGAGGACGGTGACAAAGTTTCTGTTGTAGTTTTTGCTCCAGTCTGTCTTTCAAACTAAACGCTGGCTAACCACGGTTCCATCATGTCACTGTTAGAACGCAGGATCCCAGGATATGAAGAACTTGCCAGCTGAGGTGGGTGGTGAGCTGGCTGCAAACGATGGAGTCCACCCCTGTTCTCTGGAGCTGGAGCCGGTAAACATCAGAGTCTACTGCAGGGTCATTTGACCCGGGACGTTAGAAAAACACAGGTTTTTGGGGGGCTAAATTAGTTAGCCAGGAAGTTAGCCAGAGGGTGAGCCTCTTAATGTACCAGTCCATTTACACTTCTGAGCATTGGACAGTGACTGAACGGATCAGATCCCTTATATAGGTGGCGGAAATTTGTTTCCTTTGGCGGACGACTGGGCTCTCAGCAGGAGAGGAGCGCTTTGAGAGATCGGTAGCTTAACCGTAACTCGTACCTCATTCCTTTTCTCTATAGACGTAGACCTCTGGGAGAGCTGCGGTCAGATCACGCTACATGCAACTCACTTACACCTACGTGAAGAGTTCTGGATAAGGTTCTGGCTCCTATGATTTACAGGGACTCACGACACCCTGAACAAAGTGGTATGATGAGACCAGGCAGAGCAGTGCTAACTTGTTGCAACGATCATGAACAGTCAGAGATTGGTTTGGGCTGTAACGGTTTATTAACTCTCTGTTTAAACCACTTCATAACGTCTCTTCTGCTGATTCCTGACCGCCTCTAACATTTTCCAAGTACAAGCTTCCATTTCCTTGTCTTGAAATCACTGCAGTGGACTTTACTAGTTGTGTCACAGGGTACGTTGACCGTTTGTGTGAGAGCTGATCCTCGTACCTGGGTGCAAGTGTGGGTCTGACACTCCCCTTTCCCAGTGAAAACTGACTGCTGCTGACTTAGAACTGACGCCCGCTCATTAGGAAGCTGCACAGATGATGCTGGGTGAGGTGGCTGTAGGTGTGGGCACCATTTCTGGGGCATGAACTTTTTATGCAGGGGTGCGGACGAGAGCAGGTGAACAGAGGAAGCTAATACAGAAGAGAGGGTTTGCAGTAAAGGGGATTGAAGAGAGCACCAGGGGAGCTGAGCACAGTGGTGGCACAGAGGTGCCAGCTAAGAACCTGTTCTTGTTGCTGCGGGACACTGCGATCCATACCCCAGTTAGCCTGAACAGAGCAGCAGCTTGACTCTGTTAACTTGTGTGCTGGGTTCAATTACTTTCCTTTTTTGTTGTGAATTATATTGTCTGCATCTTGGTTTATTGCTATATTATCTGTATTACAGTTTATAGACCTGTACAGCACTGAAAGAACAGCAATAGTTGTTGAAAATCTTCACAAGAAGTTTCAGTTTGCTAGTGAGGATGTGAAGATCCTGCTTGTGCCTGTGTCCAGGCTTCACACCTGTCACAACATGATGGCTAGCTCTCCAATTCCACCCACTCCCAAGAAACCAGCAACACACATCAGCAGTTTTGGACAAAGCAGCTTTATTTTGCCCGGAAGCAACAAACTAGACACTAAATGACCCTTGTGTCCTGCAAAGAAATAAGAAAAAAGACATGACAAATGATAGAACTTAACGTGTACCTCAGCAAAACAAGAATGTTCAAAATAAAGAAGACTTCTATAAATACATGATACTCAGGGGTTAATCGGGGGTTTCTGATCCTCCCGGAACAAGATCCGGCACCTCCGAACTTTGGCCTCCCTGTGTTCCGGTGCTTTTTTGGGCAGATCCAGTACCATCCATCCATCGAATACTGCTTATTCCTTACTAGAAAGGGTTGCGAGGGGGCTGGAGCCTATCCCAGCATCAACAGGCGAGAGGCGGGGTTCACCCTGGACAGGTCGCCAGTCCATCGCAGGGCCAACACACAGAGACGAACAACCATTCACACTCACATTCATACCTACGGTCAATTTAGAGAATCAATCAGCCTCGTCCCCAAATTGATGTCTTTGGATGGTGGGAGGAAGCCGGAGTACCAGAGAGAACCCACGCAGGAACAGGGAGAACATGCAGACTCACACAGAAAGATCCCATGCGCGAGCCGGGACTCGAACCCAGAACCTTCTTGGTGTGAGGCCACAGTGCTGACCACTGCACCACCGTGCAGCCCAGATCCGGTACTTCTTGTATTAAAAGAAAATATGAAAATGTTTTAAAAATGTTTAAAATATAACAATAATGTGCATAGATAAATTTACAGACCAAATCCTTAGAATTTCATGTTGTTTATTAAGATTGAACGTCATTTGAAAGAGTCGGAGATCTGTTGATGCGCTGACGCCAACAAACCTCGCCCCTGACACAAACTAATAGCCTTTCAAAATTCGCCGCCTCTGAGGAGCAAGCAGAGAGGAAATAAACAGTTACTATTTCAATGCCAACATGTCAAAAAGACTGTTAAATTTGCTGTTTTTTTCAAAACAAAGGAAGAGTGGCATGACGCTTAAAGCGAGTCAGAAAAGCCTCCACAAGTGCCGACGAGGGCAGCTGCAGCGGTCATGTTGACGATCAAAATCGGCTGCAGCAGGCGGGTAGCGCCACCACAGCGAGTCTGGTTCACCTCCAGCTAGCAGCTAACGTGATGTGGGGTGTCTTGGACAACTAAATGGTGAGCACACTGTCTAATAATAGGCCGCCGTGCCAATCTTTAAATACCGTAATAATAATAATAATAGAAGATTTGTGTGATTTATCGTGAGCTCTTTTTTGTTTGTTTTACAAGTTGGACCTGTTGAGAAACGAATTGTTGACTGTAGACTCTAAGTCCACCTGTGGTGATGTGGGCACTCACCTGTGCTGCGCAGAGGAGGCTAATAACTGTGAATTATCGTCATAACATTGATACCATGGATATTATTTGAAATGGAGGCTTGTAAGTCCCACATCATGGCAAGTGGGCATTTGTTTGTTGTTTTCTGTGTATGTTCCGGGACCTGTGCCCCTCTCTCACCCCTGAGCTGTCATATGTACTTAGCGTTGCGGCACCTTATGATTTACAAATTAAGCAATGGTTTTACATGTTGTTTTTCTGTGCGTTCCGGGACCTGAGTCCATCTCGTCACCACTTGGGTGTCATATGTACTTTGCGTTCCGGTACCTTATGATTTACAGATTAAGCACTGATGATACTGCAAAACAGTTAGTAGTTTATCACAATACCTCCTTGAAGCTTTCTTGACAGCAAGCTTGCAGTTTCTGGGGAGGTGCAGACTGCTGCCAGCTGAGGGTTTCAATGGCCTGCTGCCCTCCTCCACCAATCCTGTCACAGCTATCAGCTGGACTGGCAGCTGGTTGAGCCGGTCGCTGAGGCAACTGCTGCTATCCCTGGGAGGTGTAGACTTCCTTGGACTTCCTTACCCTACGTATGTCATTGTGTTGTTGTTGTGTAACCAACTGTACTGCTCTCTGCTCCCTTAATTGCCTCTCGCGGGGATAAATAAAGTTTTCTGATTCTGAATTTCAATCAGGACACACAGTGGTGCAGTGGTCAGCACTGTTACCTCACAGCAAGAAGGTTGTGGGTTCAAGTCCAGGCTGGAGCACGGGGTCTTTCTGGGTGAGTCTCCCTGTTCCTGCTGGGTTCTCTCTGGTACTCCAGCTTCCTCCACAGTCCAAAGACATCAAGAGGGACCAGGTTAATCCAGACTCTAAATTGACCGTAGGCGTGGCTGGGAGAGCCAATGGTTGTCTGTCTCTATGTGTTGGCCCTGCCATGGACTGGTGACCTGTCCAGGGGGAAGGCTGCTGGGATAGGCTCCACCCCCACCACCCTCAACAGGAGGAGAGGGGGACCATGGAGGGATGGAGGGATGAATCTGAATCACCACCTGTTCACAGTCACTTTAGGAGAGAGTGGTAATTCACACACAAATATGACAGCTGGCACAGAGACAGACGCACACTTACTGTGGAGCTAATAAGGCCAGTGCCTCTTTTTCACCTGTGCTTTAGAGTATCTGGTTCATTTTGAACTTAAGAAAAGTATCAGATGGGGCGAGGCCCTGCTCAGCCTCCTGGATGACCCCTGGGCCACCTCCAGTTTAAACCCATACTACCCAGCCATCCCCAGGAAACGGCAGACTAAATGCCACCACTGGGGAGCCAAAACATCAACAGTGGCATGCACCTTGGCCAGAACTTGTCGTTGACCTACGTGTTTACCCATGAATGTAACAGCCCTTTCACAAAGACATTTTTCATGTTTCGACCAGTTTGGTGAATAGGCCACTATATCGCTGCGACTGACTTCACAATTACTGACTCCACATAAAACTGTATTCACGAGCCCCTGGAAAGTGCCCGGTGTTGGTGATGATGTTGATTTTGTCTGATGCACGCAGGTGACTGGGACCTGCCAGTCGCTCTTAAGGAGTCAAAATTTGCCGTCGGTTGTTGAGTCTATGGAGTTTTCGGTTGATGGTAACTGCTCGGCGGTAAGTCCATTGTATGTTTCGAGTCGAGTAAAAGCGGGTTAGCCGTGGCTAATATTAGCTGCTAAATGTTAATGTAGTGCCTTGTGTCTGTTAGCCACTAAGCTAGCTGTGAACGTGAATTTGTATACACCTGAGCTAACAGTTGAGCCTTTGGGGTAACTCAGTTAAAATGTCAAGCTATTGTGTGTGTGTGTGTGTGTGTGTGTGTTGCGTACTGTGTGCCCATCGTGTGTGTGTGTGTGTGTGTGTGTGTACGTTGCATCCCGTGCATGTTGCTTCGGTGTGAATGTGTGTGTGGAGGAGGAGGGAAGGAAGCTTCCTTTGTTTCATCACTCTTATGAAAGGAGTGATGGTGAAGGGTCTGATTTAATTTATCTTTGAGAAGGTGTGGATTCTAGTGAAGTGAAACCTGTAAAGAAAGAAAAGGTAAATGTTTTTAATTTTTGATTCATTTATTTTTAGAAGTTTTTGAATTGATATAGGTCATGTTGTTATTAACTATTTTAACTAAGCATTTGTGGCCTTCAGTCGTTTAATTGAACAGAACCAAGCGAGTGTGGCCTGCTGCACAGGTCAGGTTTTTTGAAGGGTTTGATGTGGTGATGATGACATTGAGAGCGGACGTCAGTGCACCAGTCGTGGACGAGGAGAGAGGAGATAAGTAGCTAGCGGTTAGCCACCAGACAGCTCACTGGACACCTGCTTGGAGAACCAGATCTGGAAGACCGAATGGCGAGCCAGCGCTGAGGGAAGGAAGGACAACTGAACTTACCTCCTTACCTGTGGTGTGGTAGGACAGAAAACTAAGGGCCCCAAACTGAGCTCAATAAAGAAAAAAAGCCACAACAATAAAGGACACATTTTTTTGTTTATTTCATTCTGGGTTTTTTTGCATGCATTTTATCTTGTTCATTGAATGGCAGCGGTGTACTCTGTCATATTGTTCCCACTGATGACCAAGAATATATATTTCTTTTGAGTGAATGTGTTTAATGTTGATGATCCCACCTGGGCTTCAGGAGGGACTGCCTAGATATTCTGATCGCTGGTCCAAATTGCAAAGTGAAATGAGACATCCAACCACATGTAGCTCCATCAGGCAGAGAAAGGTTACACACAATTTCCCACACTTGTGTAAAATGTAACATTGTTTTTTTCTTTTTAGAGCAGCAATTGTTTACTGGGAGTGATAGGATTGTCTCTCATGCTGAGGTGCAACAGAAACAGGCGTGAATCTTTACACTCTGAGTGTGGGCTTGTTGGATCAGAGGAACTGATGAAAGACTGAACAAGAGCCACAGCATCATCACATCCCTTTTCTGTGCCTCCGCACGAGTTCCAGCACACACAGGGAGCAGGGGCAACACAAACTGAACTGGGTCAGAAACACCTACGCACAATTTTTCAAGGATTTGGGGCGATGGGAAAACTTGTCCACTGGCCGAATCATTTCTGAGACCAAGACCAGTACAGCAGCATCTGAGAGACCTGCTGATTTCTGCTCATTCAGGTAAACAACCATTTCCTTCTGAAGCAGATATTCTTATATTCTTCCATCAATGTGAGCTCACGCAAATTATCAAAACTTTGTACCGTATGGGCCTGACACCATCTATCAGACACACCACCTCTCTCCTTCGTGACCTCTACATTTGTTTTGGTGGCAGTTTTTTTGTTTCTCTTAAATGTTTGGCCACAATTTCACAATATCATGATTTCCTCCATTGTCAGTGATGCTCAGACTTTCTGAACTTTTCCAACCAGCTTACGTTGGAGCAACAGAGGCCAAACACTCCTTGGCCACTTTCATGTAGGAGCAATGCCTGCAAATATCAAACCACAAGTGCGACTCACGTCAGAGCTGTCATGGGGCCGATTGGACTTTGTGGTTGAGGAGCTGGCAGCACCAGCAGCTCCGTGTTTGCGCTCAAGAGCTTTCATCCTCGGACTCATGGCTTCCACCTCCAACTTGTCTCACCTCAGCCTCCTTAATGCTGAGAGTTGATGTTAGTTCCTCTGCTGCCATACCAGTTTGAGCTGGAAGGGTAGGAAGTGGGGCTGGACTTCCAGAGTCAACACCTGGCTCAGCTCCCTCAGCAGGGGCCGGCTCACCAGACAGACCCACCTCAGCCTTTTCTGCAGAAGCTCCTTCAACTCCTACTTCTTCATATGCAGTGGCACCGTCACACTGAAAGTATTAGCGATAGCAGCAAGTTCATTTTTATTGCACGTTAAGTTTATCTGCTGTCGGGTTCCTAATAAAGTCCTCCATTACAGTAAACTCCATTTCTGCCACCTCCAACCACCAAGTAGAGATAAGGAGGAAGAAAAGAAACTTACCCCACAAGGAAGAACAATGAAAGAAAGAAAAGACGGGCCCCTAAATCGTGTTATTCCCTCGGTCCGTGGGAACCCTTGACACACCGTAAGTAGCTCTCCAATTCTACCCAGCTTTTATTTTGCTCGGAGGGACACCACTGCCCAAAGCATCAAGCAAGGCTCTCTAAATTAGCCTTCCATCCTGAAAAGAAAAAACATTTAAATGACAAATGATCTAACCTAACGTGTAACTCAGCAAAACAAGAATGTTCGAACTTAAGGAGACTTCTACAAATATATACGACTGCAAGGAGTTCACAATACCTCCTTGAAGCTTTCTTGACAGCAAGCTTGCAGTTTCTGGGGAGGTGCAGACTGCTGCCAGCTGAGGGTTTCAATGGCCTGCTGCCCTCCTCCACCGATGCTGTCACAGCTATCAGCTGGACTGGCAGCCGGTTGAGCCGGTCGCTTAACACCACCTGTTCCCAGTCACTTAGGGAGAGAATGGTCATTCACACACACACACACACACACACACACACACACACACACACACACACACACACACACACACGCACGGAGTAAAAGTGCAGTAAACCAAAGTTATTGCTGACCCAGGGTCATGACATGTTGTAAAGATACATTTTATGTTTTTCATATCCCTGGATCTGCACTGCATTGAGCAGGTGGCTCCCAATCAGGGTCTGACATCACAAAAGGGGCTCCAATGCGCCCCTGTGACAAATCTTTTCCTCGGGAAACACCTTTGTGTACATTTTCAGTGTCTTCCCACTCTCGTTAATCACCAGCATGGCGAATCTTGTTAGAGAATTCCAAACATCAAATAAAAAAAGCAAATGAAGAGAGCACAAGAGAAGAAGAGGATTTTGCCTGGAGACCAAATGCGAAGCCCCACAATTCTCATTGTTACCGGCAGCTCAGCCAGAGAGAGAAAAAAGCCGGTAAAACCGAGTGAAATGCACATGCCATCTACGGCTGAGATGCATTAAACCTTCCCCATCAGGAGGAGTAATGGATTAAAGGCCGCTGTGGCTCTGCAGTTTGCCAGTCAATGTTCTTTCGCTCGCCTCCAGACTGAGCCCCCCCTCCCTCCTCTGTTCCCTTCCCGCTGGAAGAAGTTGATTTGCCATCAATTGCCATCTTGGCTGGCGCCATTAATGCACGCCCACAAAAGGATGACACATCGCATTATCACCTCACTCCCTTTCAAATTAGAGCTGAGCGATGCCTCAGCGCAGCTTGTGACTGGTTAACACTATCAGCTATTTGTAGGGATTGTTCCCTAATACGCAGTGTCTAAAGATTTCATCAGGCATTTCATGATGGAAATAAACCACTGCCCACAGGGAAATTGGACTGATTAATGGAATTAGGCGTTGGAGGGGAGTCAATACAGGCAGCAGACACTCACATGGGTAGAGAAGAGCTGTCCGTCATGGACCAGACAGCAGTGGCTGACCAAGAAGCCTCAGCACACACTCAGCTCAAACAGGGCCTTGGTTATGAGAGTGACAAAGCCAGGGATTAGGACCTGTGCTGCTAACTGTAGCTGTAAAAAGCCTGCTGCACTCAAAGCACCACTACCACATGGGTCCAGCCGGATGCAGATCATTTCATTGCACAGAGAAAGCAATATAAACCGACCATGTAGGATATGAAACGCACTGAAATGCCACTTCTGCTCTTATTCTGAGACAGTTTTGTACTCTGACTCAGATCGGCCCCCCTCAGCATTGTTAAGTGCTCTCTTAGGCTGCCCTAATGCACCTTGATGCTGCCACTGAAACTGTAGACGACCCCCTTCCACCTCCACGGCCAAGCCTGCCTCCGCTTCCCATCACAGCCTTTTTGCATGAATTGTTTCCAGCTCTGAGGGCAGATGCGATTGGTTGCCGGGGAGCTCTTACAATCAGCCGTACAGTCGGAAAGAAAGTAGTTAGCTAATTGCTATTCACCTCCGTGCTCTCTCATCCCTACTTGAAAGAAAATGCAGTTCCTCCATAAATGCTTCACCATCATATTATCTGTGTTTTATGTAAACTAGAACAGTAAGGGAGCCTTCGTTATTTCAGTCTCCAAAAACTCAAACTCAAGAGGAATCAGGGCCATTGCTGAGACAAAGAGCTGCAGGTTGACCTTTAAGTAGCTCCTGTCCTCTGTGGGCGAACATTACTGATGAAAATGACCATGTCCAAGTTGTTTTAAAGAACCATTTAAGTGTGTTTGTTAAAAAATAATTTCAGAAGAGTTGATATATTATTTATTTCCATAACTTCTGTCCAGAGGTGTCTCTGATAAACACTACTATCACTGTGAGGGTCCTTGTAGTGATTTGAAAGTCCCCTGTGGCAAATAGTGATGTGGGATTTTCTGATGAATTACATATAAATACAATTCCAACATTTACATTTGCCGCATTTCTGTTGGATCTCTGTGGAGCCCCTGACGGGCGAAGCGTGCTGCAGTGACGGAGCCTCTGGTCCATCATCTGGCCTCTTGGTCATCACTGCTACCGTCTGTGTCGTGTCTCTCCGCATCAAAGTCAGTCAATCGTCATCGCTCCTCCACGGAGGAACTGTCAGAGGGGCATACGTTCAAACCAGCACACAGTACGATGTGATGCTGGTTGTTTGCAGTGTTGGGCACATTACTTTGAAATAGTAATTAGTTATAGTTACTTGTTACTTCTCCCAAAAAGTAACTGAGTTAGTAACTGAGTTACTCCACTACGAAAGTAACTAGTTACCAGGGAAAGTAACTTTTGCGTTACTCTTTTTTCTTTTAAGTTTAAAATGTCAAAGAATTTAGAGGGGTTTTTTTGGGGGGGGGTGCCTATGAGGGCTCTGAAGGAGTCTGAATCACATGCTGACAACGCCAGCCTGTTTTCAACATAAAGGCCTATCAGTTCGTTAAGTTCTGTCTGTGTCACAAGTTCCTGTGGAGCGGGGCAGAAAAATCCTGCTTTGGCTGCTGGGACGCATGGCTCCTGTCCTTCTCTGTTAGCGGAGCTCACCTGAACAGCACCTGCTTGCTGTCACCGTTAGCGGTGTCAACGCAGTTTCTGGCCACTAGTTTAGTAGACGAAGAGTAGGGCCGTCGAGAGGCGCTTCATTAAATTGGAGTTGCTGAAATTGGACGTTGACAGCCTCTTCACTCTCGCTCTGGGACGACATAACGCCCCCTCAATATGTACATTTTGACCTTTGACCGCCACGAAGTTAAAGTAGTGCCTCTATTTCCATCTAGAAAACAATGTCTTTCCCCCAGACTCGCCGGCTGCTCTGTGCTGGGTTCTTGAGTAAACACCCGCCCACCTGATGTCTCTGGTTGGCTCAACGTGAAATCTTTACTCTATCTTAGCCAATCAGCATTAGGCGCTTATCTCGCCCCGCCCCTCCCACCGCACCAAAGGAGTAAAACAAAAAAACACGCATTTGCGGCTCCTGTGTCTGTGTGAGCCGAGCCGGATGGCAGCTTCAGTGAGCAGTGGGTTTTCAGTAACGTGGAGTAACGACGTGTTGGTAACGGTAACGGCGTTGTAACGATAGACAAAGTAATTAGTTAGAGTACCCGTTACTGAAAAAAAGTAATGCCGTTAGTAATGCCGTTTATTTTAACGCCGTTATTCCCATCATTGGTTGTTTGTGCCACTCCAAGCCGCAGGAGTTCTTCGGATTCTTCGAATTCGGGTGCCAGCTTCACCTCATCAGTCCTGACCCCTCATCCCACGTTCTTCCTCTCTCTGAAACTCCACATCTGACACAAACCGTCTTCTGTCTTGATTTGTCACCTTTGCCTCCAGTTGCAGGTGTCCAGTTTCAGGCAAGGAGCTTCTGCTTTCCTGGTCTCTTCTCCCATGATCAGGGTCTAAAAAGGTTCCAAGCCTCCCGTCCTCTGATCCGGGACAGTCTCCCACCTGTCACCACCCACATCCATCATTAGCCATTATATTAATACTCTGATAGAGGTCATTCTACTTTTAGCATTTCTTGCGGTTCTTGTTTCTCTACTTCCGCATTCACAGTTTTCCTCAAACCCTCTAAAACGATATCCTCAGTTCAGGTCCCTTCATCTGGCAGTTGTGTCCCTACATTAGAATGTCAAGAAAGAACAGAACAGGTCCATGTCACGAAATATTGGTTTGGTAAGAACCAGCCCTACTTCCGGCCTCAGGTCAGTATTATTACATCAGTACTAGGTAGCTGGGCCTGGCCTGCACACACATCCTACTACAATAGCTCTCTCATCCTGGAGGCCCAGAGACCCATGCGTCTGTCTGGCATCCTTGTTAGAACACGCGTAGAACGGTGGTTGGGGTTCGGCGGCACCTTATTCAAAATTACTGGATATTTTCAAGCTTCTGTTCTCTTTCTCTTGTTATGGGGTCTTACTGGTTCCACCACTGGTTTATGTTCACGAGTTGGCTCACTCTTCTCACAGGTAGGTTTCGTTTGGGCTCGGAGGGCGTCCTGCAGAGCACTCAGCTAGGATCTGCTAAGCTCTGCTTTGGATCGCACATTTCAAACTCTGCACTAAATCCTCCTTCCAAATAAATAGTTTCATTCCATGTCCTTGTGGTGGACATCTCTTCTGGTTTGAGGATAAAAAAATTGAAGTACAATTTGATTGCCTTCCACTTGAATAGCTGTTTCTGAAGACAGCTGCAATGTTCCTCTCAAATAATTAGTTCAAGAAATTGAACAACCGTTTGAAAGATGCCCTACTGGAGGAGGAGGAGCCGAGGCAGGACTGAGGCCCACTAGCTGCGGCCGTGGCGTGGAGGGGGATTATTTACAGGTGTGTCTCTCCATGAGAGCCCCCCCACACAAGACCCCTCAGTTTCCTAATCCAGTTCTCAACAAACCAAGAGTTTGGAAGTGGGTGCAGGTCTGGCAAGTGGAGGCAGATCTGAGGCAGAGGACTAATTACTGAGGACTCTGCAGGCAAGGCTGTCATAATTATCTATGATTGAATTTCTGTTTGGAAACGTATGCAAATTCAAACATTTGATTATTCGATTTAAAGTGTAATAAAGAAATCCAGCTCTACATAATCCCTCCTGTGGGAAAGTGTTATGGGGTGATAAGTAGGCAGCTGTGAGGTTTTACTGTTTGGCTAAAAATGTAGTAAATTGAAAAATACTTATTTTGAAGGTGCCTCTCGTTCTCTCCCCCTCAGCAACTCTCACAAACCTCCCAGCTTGATTGTCGGTCTATATTCTGAGGCTTTTTCATCCATGTTCATATCATATTTATTCCTAAAAACATGGATGACATCATAGATGTTTATTGATGAATATTGGCAATATTTAAACAGCAATAAAAGCACATATCCAGAAAAACACAGTGCAGCCTAACAGAGGGAGTGTATGTTTATCCAAGAGCGCCCTCTGGTGGTTAATTTGTGTACAGTCACAAAAGCGCAAGCCAGTCAGGAGTGACTGAAGATGTATGATGCAGACTGTCAGTAGTGCTTCAGTGTCCTGCTCACATACATTTGTACTCATTGTTCTTCTTAGGTCTATGTTCTATGTTCTAAGTCCATCTCTTTCACAGGGGCTATAAGTGAGAACTCGATGTGATATTTTGACACAAAAGAATGGCATATATCTCAAATGTACTTATCTAAATTCAAGGCGTGCAGTTGTTTCCCTGATGTGGTGGGTCCCCGGTGCTCCTGCCTTGTGTCCTCTGAGGGGCGTATAAATGGAAGATGTGGTTTTTATGAGCTTTCATTCTCGGACGCCCCATCTCTTCAAAATGTAACTTCTTCATTGCCTAAAGGAAAACATTGGTATTATTAATCGTTGTTTCTATCTTTCTGTCTATCTATCTATCCATCTATCTATCGATCGATTTATCTATCTATCATCTATCCATCTATCTATCATCTATCTATCCATCTATCTATCTATCATCTATCTATCTATCTATCTATCTATCTATCATCTATCCATCTAT
>NC_141334.1:25184568-25399568 GCF_037954235.1 Aulostomus chinensis
CACAGTAGCAGGAAGGTGAGCCCTCGGCGCTGGTGGTGGCAGCAGCTACTCGCCACTTCTGTGCGTTACGAATCCTTGAGAGAAGGTTTGTCATTTGACATGTACGCACTTGCTTGCCTTCTCCCTGCCTCGTGTGTTCAGGAACAGCCACTCCCATCTAAACACTGGTTGCTTCTATCTCTTGAACTCTCTGGGAGATTCCTTTCGCTCCCAGCTTTCATGCATCTGGTCCTGGATGTTAATGTTGTCTCTCATACCAGTCGCACACGTGACTCCATGGTGATCACTTCACTGAATCCAAACCGACTTGAAAATGGATGATTTTTGCCTCCATTCTGACCATCAGAGCTTCCTCCTGCTTTCTTCCTCCTCCACATCGTGAGCTCTGACCATGTGGCTCATTTTTATTGAATGCATCCATCTTCATCACAGGGCTGCGGAGCCCCTCTGGAGGGAAGGTTTGTACTGACCTCTGCTGGTCACCAGGGGGAACAGTCACAGGCAACCCCAGGTACCTGGAGTCTCTCAGTCCCTCTTCTCAGTGTTACACCAAGAAGCTGTTCACTAAAACATCTTCATTGTTTCTGCGTCTTGATGGATGAATTAGGCCCAGGCCCGAGGTTAGACATCAGTTTGAAATGAAGGTGGGAAGTGACTCCATTATAAAATCTCTCTCCCTCCCTCCCTCTCTCTCTCTCTCTCTCTCTCTCTCTCTCTCTCACACAAAGGCTGACCTCTGACTTTAGAATGAAGGTTTCAGTGTGAATATACAATAGCGTAGTGTGTTAGCTAGTGAAGACACTTGTGTAGTGTGTCAGCTACTGTAGCTAGCTTAGACACCTTTGTAGTATGTAGGCTAGCTTAAAGCCTGTGTAGTGTGTCAGCCAGCTAAGAGAATTGTGAAATGTGTTAGCTAAGAGTATTGTGTGGTCTGTTAGCTGGCAGAGATGTGTGCAGTTGGTTAGCTAACTAAGAGATTTGTTAGTATTTCAGCGAGTTAGAAACTTCTGCAAGTAGTTAAGATACTTGTGTAGTGTGTCAGCTAGCTAAGAGACTTGTGTATTGTGACAGCTGGTGTGCAGTAGGTTAGCTAACGAAGAGCTTTGTGGAAGTATTTCAGCTAGCTAAAAGACTTGTGCAATGTGTTTGTTAGCTCATAGAATTGTGCGATGTGTCACCAAGCTAAGAGACTTGTGTAGTGTGTTAGTTACCTAACATACTTGTGCGGTGTGTTAACTAACTATAGCCCTGTGTAGTGTGTTAAGTAGCTAAGAGACTTGTGTGAAGTGTTTTAGCTAGCTAGCAGTTTTTGTCTGTGATGGCTAGCATTACTAAACTCCAGGGTGTATAGGAGGAGCAACAAGAGAGGAAGACCCTTGTGGCCTTGTCAACTAGACAGGATTGACTGCCTGCTTATGTCCTGCTGCTAGCTGCACTGCTAACTGAACCAACAAGAGCAGATGTTGGTGAGCAGCAGGCAGCTAGCTGTTTGGAGCCTTCTGCTAGCTGTAGATGGTGCCAGGCTGAGCTCTCTTAGTGCTGGTGTTGCTTGTAGCTGTGGTCTGTAGACCGCAGTGGCCGCTTGGTTGATAGTGGAGATCCAGTCAGTCTGACTGTGTATTCACTCGTCTGCTGTCCCGGGCTCCTCCAGGTTAGATCGCCTTCCCTCTTCATCTCTGACGGAAGTTTGAGCAAATCACTGGTGAAATCAGGACGCTGACCGTGGTGCTGAACTCTCAGCGGGTCAGTGGCAGTAAAGTCTGGGTGCCGTCTGTGGTTCTGAGGTGATAGAGGTCATTATCATCTGTGGGTCTTGGCGGCGTTCTGCTGCCTGGGTCTGCCGACATGTTATATAACGGCCCTCAACAGGCTCCACATGCTGGAATCCTTCAACCTCGATTATTCATTCATCTTATGTGTGCAGAAGCGTAGTAATACAATAAAATACTGGTTTAAAGACACAAGATACTTCTTGCACTTTGCTCACTTTAGTTTTAAAGTCAAATTGCATTTTTACCAAACTGAATCGGACGCTTCCGTTAGACAAAACAGTTGGCAGTTGCTAACTCCAGATCATGAAATCAGTCGTTGAACTGTGTGAGACCATGTGTGTCAGTCGGGTTCAGCCCTTATTCCTGACCAGAGTGGAACACGTACGTGCGACGCAGTGTGAGCTCTCACCCAGCTGCTAGTTCAGTCACTAGTATGTAAGAGGCATGTCTAGGATGTGATATCCTTGCACAGCAGATCCCAACACTACACTGGTGAAGTGAACCTAACAGGAGCTCAGATCAGTCAGCACCGGCGTCCATGTTTGGTTCAGTCAGTCAGCGTCACATTATACTAGTTCAGCCAAAAATGTCTTTATGATTATTCCTTTTTTACTCATTAGTCCTAGTGCTGATGGCACATAAAAAAACTCTGCAACATCAGGACACACACACACACACACACACACACACACACACACACACACATTTAGTTCCATACGATCTGTGCATTAATTTTTTTGCATACGTGTTCTGGAAGCTTGAACTCTTCCTCTCTGTTTAGCTGTAATTGTCCACTCGCTTTGTGCAGCTCTTAAACTCACTCAAATTATTCTCCTAGCTGCTCCAGCAGGTCCTTTCCCTTCAGGCAGTCATTAAAAAGAAATCTAATCATTTATTCTAATCCCTCTCCGTGTTGATACAGGGTGCTCCAGACTGGCTGGAGGAGCAAAAGTATGTAAACAATATTTTAAAGTGTGGAAGGATTTCCTGCTGCACGGCTGCTCTTTGTCCCCGTCATCCAGACGCTCGTGTGGTTACGGGAGCTTCACTTTCCCTTCTGCCCCTCTGACGTGGACTCGCTGTGTCTCATCTAGAGTTATCAGGTCGGTGTTCGTGTTCTTCTGTTTTGGGTCAAACTGTGTTTTGGCCTCTTATTTTACCGTCTCTCATGTGTGGTTTATTCTCCATTTATCCTGCCAATCACGGCCTCAGTTGAGAGGCTCCATCACTGGTAATTTCCCGTGGGGCTCCGTCAGCTGTATTCTGCTCTGACGAGGTTTCACCTCATCTCCCCGTGTCACTGCTGCTCCCTTCATTTGATATATTGTTTACTATTGCAGCCCATTTGTGAGCCATTATTCTGGGGAGTGCCTGGCTCATAAGTCTCATTAGCCCCAAACTGCTGCTAAACTACGTGAGTAACGCCCTGCTGAGGCCTCTGCTAATGCATGCATGCTAGTCCCCCTGCACACCTCGCTGCTGCCCCTCAATAACTTTGACATCAGATCAGAGCCGGACAGGTGTCGGCGTGGACGGTGCAGAGAAGGGCAGGCGCCAGTGAGCAAGCAGCAGCGAGAACCTGTCACAGATTGAGGGGAACGGAGAACTTCATTCCAAACGCAAATATTGACACAGCAGCAACGGTGAACCCTGTCTGTGGTCTCTGTAGCACTTACAGCAGTTTATCTGCATGCACAACATGCTTATAACAAACCAGGCACCAGCACATGATGCAAGTGTGTGTGTGTGTGTGTGTGTGTGTGTGTGTGTGTGTGTGTGTGTGTGTGTGTGTGTGTGTGTGTGTGTGTGTGTGTGTATACAGGCACTCTCTTCTCTTCTCACCCTGCTGCAGCACAAACATCAGTTTTGATTTGGCTGCTGATGGATGAGGACAGTGGTATTTGCTGTGGTGGCGGTGCTGTTTCAGGAGGTGGCAGCAGAGGGCACACAGCTCCAGCCTTTGAGTCCTGCTCCCTTCCTCTGCAGTCATGACAGCAGCTTCAACAAAAGAATGATTTATATTCTTCATTCCTGATGCAAACACAAGAGGAAACCAGGGAACAGATACCTGACATGGAGGTAAAACACAAACATCCTCACACCTTCAGGATTAACACAAACCTCATTGTTTCCTGTAAATATGCTGTGAATAAGGGAGCCTGACTCAGAGCTAGTAAGTCATAAAATAATTAAAAAATGCTTCACAGAGCTTCCCCTGCTTAGACCTGCAGGATATAAATAACAAACAGATGAGCAGAGATGCTTCCTTGTTATGCAAATGGAATATAAAAGACCAACAATTTGTGGCTGCAGTCAGAAAGATCACATTCAGCAGCTTCCAGAGTCAGACTCAAAGGAGGCAACTCATTAGAATCTAAACGTGCTTCAAACGCTACAAGAGCCTGATTGTGTTTCAGCACAACACAGCAGAAACCTGGAGTGAGAGAAATCTTTCCGTGCTCTCAAACAGGATTTAGCTTTTCTCCCCTCGGTACCTGACTGCCTGGATCAGATATTCAGTATCGAGAGAGAGAGAGAGAGGGAGAGAGAATGAGAGAGAGGGGGAGGGGGGGGTAGAGAGAGAGAGAGAGAGAGAGAGTGACAGTCCAGTCACAGTGGCTCTGTGACTGTGGGGATGTTGCATTCCTGCTCTCTTGCAGGATCATGCATGGAAACCTTCTCACAGTTCTGGTCGTTTACTTCATTCTCTGTGACCGGTTTTGTATTGTTTCCTATTCATATTCCTCCTTTTTTTCCTTAGTTCCTGTTTTATTTTGAACCCCCCCCCACACACACACACACGCACACTTGTCTGTTTGCCATCCTTCCTGTCCCTGTTTATTTCCCACCTGTCTGGGTGACTCACCTGTGTGTGTGTCCCCCTCCTGGTTGGAGCTGCCCCTGGCCTCCAGGTCTACCTCAGGACCAGAGGCTACCAGCAAGGGATCAGTTCTGCCTGAGCTGAGTCCAGCTTTGGACCCTGAGGAGGAGGTGTGCTCAGTCCGCTGCACATCCTGGAGCCGTGAACTTGAGTTGGAGTTTCTACTCTGGTCTGACATCAGTCTGACCACCATGTTGGCCCAGTGTGGCTCCAGCAGACGATGCATGTTGCATGCTGGGATGCAGATGAGTGGAATCATCAGTTGCCAACAGCAGGCCAGGAAATAAAAGTTTGATAGATTGGCAGCAACCCCCCATCCCTGTGTTAGTTGGCTGGGACATGTCAAACTCAGGGAGAAGGAGCCGTAAACTGAATGCTGCCGTGTCATGGAGCGGCTGTCACGCTCCTGAGCTGCCGAGGCACGACGAGAGCCTCCCGCAGGAACAGGACTGAACCTGGTGGTCGAGCCCACTGCCGGTCACACGGGAACTGTGAGCCCTCAGCGCTGCTGGCTTCAGCTCATGATGGATGATTCGCCTTTATTTACCACTGTCATCAGTTTCAAATGGATGCAAAATGGACAGTTTATATCTCCATACGAGTTTATTTTCTGTTGATGTAAATTAACCTGAAATGCAAATAGATATCTTTAACCAGTTACACTGAAAAGGTGTAATAGTGGACTTGAGTGACCCCTGCTGCTGGATGACTGCAGTGCAGCCTCATGAACCCCAGGTTGTCCTTTAACGCTGTTGCTGAGTCCCAGAGCTGAAATCTGAAACCCGGTCATCCGTCAGGTCCTGCCGATGCTGGTCCCAGCTGCTCAAACACTCTAATTCTGTGGCACGCATGAGGACGTGACATGCGTGTTCTACCCGTGTGAGGAAGCCCTGGACATTCAGCTGACTGGGCAACATTAAATATTTAGGCATTAGAGAATATTGGAAAACAATCAGGGTTTATCTGACTTCCTGTCACTGCGGTGGTTACCCAGCAGGTTAATGGCTGTTGGATCCACCACATGAGCGATGCAGTATTTACTACGCTGGTACACACTACTACTTCAGTTGTACTCTGTTTGATCTCCACATTCAAAGGAATATGAAGTTGGTTCATCAGTGAATTATGCACAGTTACACACATGAATTACGAACAAGGATTTGATTGATTATTGATTTGGGAATGTATCAACTAACAGCCCGGCAACCCTTCGCTCACTGGCTTACAACAGCCTGAGAGCAGACGAGCTGTCAGCAGCTACCTGTTAACAGCTCGGCATGTTCCACCTGTAGTTGGTTTGGAAATCTGACATGGAGTCAGAGAGCCGCGGGATGCAGCTGCTTCCTGATTGGGGGCCGGGGGCACCAGAGGACTAACCCATCCATTGGGGGGGTGCTGCTTCAGGTCAAGGTCCAAACGGTTCATGCTCTGCTGGTGGGCGAGCTGATGAACGTGAAAGCTTTGATTAGTACCGTTCACATCGACAACAGGCCATGGACACGCAGTGTTCCGTCCTTTGCTTGACCTTCAGAGCCACGTGGTCTCTGGCCCTGTAGGGTCCTCAGATCTTGTGCCCAGCCAGTCTCCTTCACCCAGGGATAAAGGGGTGCGGGGTGGTGGACGGAGGGCAGATGGTCGTCTAGGAGACAGGAAGCAGAGTGGGCAAAAATCAGCCCTGCACCGTCTGTCCATCCAATCATTCCTTCGCAGCAGTCAAACCTCAAGTCAATATTAGATTTTCTGTGCTTTCCTTCTCTTGTCTGGAGCAGGAAGCCGAGTGAAGCGCCCCACAACGCTGGAACAGCCTGGCTGTCCCTGTCCCCTGGACATGGACAGGTATCGGCTGCCACTGACCTCTGACCCGTTACTGTCATGGAGGTCAATCAATTAAATTTTAAAAAATGGCGCAGGAACCTTTAGAACCACGTTGGGCACATTCAGAACCGAGACGGGAAAATATAAAGACCCAGCGAGGCTGGAGACAATCAGGGTCCCTGAGGACGGATCACACACCTCAGATTCTGATCTGCTGTTGTTACTCTCTCTCTGCCCGTTCTCAGCCCCCCCCCCCGCCCCCCGCCTCCCACCCGTCCCCCTCTCCCTGGTGCTGATTCAGCACTTCTGGAAGATAAAAACATGCCCTTCATAGATGTTGTTGGATTGTCTCAGCAGGAGGACAAAATGTTCATTCTGCTCAGGTGCTCTTGACCTCTGAAATGTCCCCCTGGAATCACTCTGGACCCCCTGGACCCCTCTGGACCCTTGAAAGTGGAATGAACTTGTGCTGCATGTCGAAACTGGGGCCAGAATTTGATCAGCCGCTACTCGTCTGCAAATTACATTTTGGAATTGATGGATGTTCCCCAGCCACAGGAGACAAACCCAGTGCCAAAAATCCCTCTCATTCTCATCAGCAGCCCAGAGAACGCTGTCGAAGGATGGATGTTGTTGTTGTCCAGGGGGCCAGTGGGGCAGCACTAGCCCCCCGAGGAGCCCTCAGGCACCTGGTGGAGGTGGATGGATGCTGCCAAATGTAACAGGTGAAGCAACCTTACGGGAGGGAAAAACCAAAGTGAATAAACACAGATACCAAATCCATCTCTTGCTTGAAACCTGCTCTCACAGAGAGGGTTGGCCTCAGCTCTTTGTCCTGACATGACAGTTCTTGGTGACACCCCTCTTTCTCATCGTCCTCACTCCAACATTGTGGAAGCCTGGAGAGATAATGAAAATGTTCAGAAACGCTGGCAGTTGCTGGCAACTACAAACCAAAATGTTGGCACGGACAAAGTTACTTGTTTTGTTATCACAAGATTACACACTTTATTATCTTGCGATCCAAAGAGAGCTCATCCGTTAGCCTTGAACATCTAGAGGACTGACTGGATTCAGCCTTTAATAAAGTCTGAACAAGCTTAAGATAATAAAACGTGTAGTTCTAGAATATCAGATCCACCAGTAAACACCAGACTGGTGGATGTTAAAGGTTCAGTTCTACATCGGATCCACCAGTAAACACCAGACTGGTGGATGTTGGAGGTTCAGGTCTACATCGGATCCACCAGTCGACACCAGACTGGTGGATGTTGGAGGTTCAGGTCTACATCAGATCCACCAGTAAACGCCAGACTGGTGGATGTTGGAGGTTCAGGTCTACATCAGATCCACCAGTAAACGCCAGACTGGTGGATGTTGGAGGTTCAGGTCTACATCAGATCCACCAGTAAACACCCGACTGGTGGATGTTGGAGGTTCAGGTCTACATCAGATCCACCAGTAAACACCCGACTGGTGGATGTTGGAGGTTCAGGTCTACATCAGATCCACCAGTAAACGCCAGACTGGTGGATGTTGGAGGTTCAGGTCTACATCAGATCCACCAGTAAACGCCCGACTGGTGGATGTTGGAGGTTCAGTTCTACATCAGATCCACCAGTAAACACCAGACTGGTGGATGTTGGAGGTTCAGGTCTACATCAGATCCACAAGTAAACGCCAGACTGGTGGATGTTGGAGGTTCAGTTCTACATCAGATCCACCAGTAAACACCAGACCGGTGGATGTTGGAGTGGTGGAGATTCTTAAAAACCTGGGTTGCTAACAAGAGTCTAGAGGAGTCTACAGAGGTCATTAGAGGTCATCAGGGGGAAACACAAGAAGACTGAAGCTTAGTGATGGTGACCTTGAAGTCATGTGACCCTGGTGTAGCTCCTTCATAGGCTAACGTTAGCTTAGCACTGCTAACCGCTGCATTCAGGCTTCCAGCATCATCAGAGGATTCATTCGTGAAGATGATCTTGATGAACTCAACCTAGAAGATCATCAACTTTTGTTCACCAAACAAGAACCAATGTGACCTGAATAAACTTGATGTTGGTTTGAAAAGACACTCTCAGCTCTCCCTTTAGTAAAGGTCTTCCCTGTTGTCTTAACTGTCTCACTGTGGCTCCCAGCAAGACGGTTGTGGGTGGAGCCCCGGCTGGAGCATGGGGTCTTTCTGGGTGAGTCTCCATGTTCTCCCTGTTCCTGCTGGGTTCTCTCTGGTACTCCAGCTTCCTCCACAGTCCAAAGACATCAAGAGGGGACCAGGTTAATCCAGACTCTAAATTGAGGGGTTAGGGATGGATGGATGGATTAGAAACACAGAGGTATCTATAGAGATTCATATAAAGACTGTTTAGCAGTAATGGAAATGAGAAAAATAAAATAAAATCATTTGCTATGTTTTGCCTGAATCAGGCCCTGCTGCTGCGTTGGAGGCAGGGACGGCGGCCCTGAGCGTCTCTCGCCAGGTCAGACAGCAGCAGGGCACGCCCCCAACACATGACCGTGTCCGGTCATAACGGGGTCAGAGCACCAACATCAGCTTGATGTGTGTTTATCTCTCAAACACAGACCAGCTCAGCCTATCTCAGACAAGCTGAGTGGACACAGACAGGTGGACACCACAGGAGTGTGAGCCAGATGTTATGCACACACACACACACACACACACACACACACACACACACACACACACACACACACACACACACACACACACACACACACACACACAACTTATTCAGACGCTCAGGTCAGAGGCTCAGACCCACTAAACATCTTACGGCTAAAAGTAGCAGCCGACTTGTTGATCCGGGAGAAAAACTCTCACGAGCGTCCGCCCCTCCTCATCAGGCCCAGATTCCAACATGGCCGCCTCACACGGACACTATTTCTCACTTATTGCTGGAGTGCTTTGGACATGTTTTTGAGAGAACTTGTGGTGAGGTAACATGGGCCAGGGGACATGAAGGAGGGGTGTGTCATTCCCCCTCCACTGACGGGCAGTGACTGAGCGCCTGCAGGACTCAAACATCAGCCAAGGGTCAGGTTTTCCAGGCTGTGAGGGAGGAAACCTCGTATTTTCCTGGGTGAACAACGTCTAATTCTGAAATAAACAAAAATGAAAAAGTAGCTGCAAATATCATTTTTTGAATAGCAAAACATGTTGAGCTTGTGTGTTTGTTTGCTGTGTCGAATCCAACTGGACACCTTGTTCAATGGAGATAAACAGCCCCCCCCCCCCCCCCCACTGTGGCGTAGCTCATCAGTAGTAAATAGGGAAAGATTATCACTGCAGGTTCTTAAATTATTTTCACAAATGGCTTGGCACAGAAAAGAGAGATTACCACAATGCTCTTCCTGCATTGTCTCATTTAACTGGCTGAACTGAAATTATCTCAGTCCTCCGGATGGCCGAATCATCGCTGTTCTATTAAATGCTCTGCTGGCAGCAGATGCCCATGTTTTAGCCCATTAAATGGCCGTTATCAACTGTAATCAGAGGCATAGATTAGAGTTTGCGGTGCCCTGCTGATCAGCTGTCATTAAATAGCATAGGCCCTCTGGTGGTCATATTGGTTATTGCAGTCAATCTGAAGCGTAAATTGAGCAGAAGCCGTTCTAATCCCATTTTCCACTGCAAATGACATTTATAAAACAATATTTTCTTGCATGGTTAAAAAAAACAGACAGTCTAGTAACTTTGCAAGTAATAACTTAAACCTAAACAATGATGCGTCTCTGACCCGGCAAATATCATTTGTGAGGGTGTTTAATGAGTTTCTGCCCCGCTGGAGGTCTGGACATTTTGGAGTAAGAACTGCAAACTGAGAGAATTTCCTCTACGACAGTTCAAAAAGTTTGCGTTTCTCTAAATAAGTCCAATAAGCATTTGAGAGCGTCATGTTCTGCCTGCAGCTCGTGTTGGAGAACATGCGTCGGTGAGCAACGCCCCCCTCAGGCAGGAGGAGAACACAGAAGACCGAGACGCGAGAGCAGTCAGAGGTTCTCACTTCCTACGGTTTGCTGAGGGTCACTGCTCTCTGGGCATCACAAACACTGGAAGACCGGATGTGGAAAATGTGTAACGGTGATCAATAAAGTTGACTTCAGGGGACATTCCTGCAGAGATCCTCTTCCAAGAAATGCTTTTAAACTTTGTGAAAGGAATAAAACCCTCTTCTCTTGATTGTTTGGAAGCTGTGCTCGACTGCATCATTGTTTTTTCAGACATTGTGTCGGCCCATGGGAGGAGCCAGAAATATTCATGCCCTTGAACTGAGAGCATGAGACAGCTCTCGTCCCTGCCAAGGACTGAGCTTGTGCGTGAGGGTGAGTGGATCGGTCCACATGATGGAGGTCTACAAGCTCTTCTTTCCCCTGCATCCGTTTTCTAATCAGCTTTACCGACTGCTGCTGCTGCAGAACCCGTTCAGGGTTCTGGAGGGATCGGAGAACAGCGCTTAGCTGAACACCATCCGAGCACATCTCAGCAGCAAGTCACACACTTGCTAACGCTCTGCTCCGGTCAGAGGAGCATTGTTAATGGCTTCATGTGCTGATGTAGCGTGTGATGCGCAGGGACATTGCATGAATGACTTAATAAACATTAATTATTGATCAGAGACGTGCCGTGAAGGTGGGGGTGCAGGGGGTGATTAGTGGGCGCAGCTTCACACCTTTGTGGAACCTGTGACAACTTCACGCATGCTGTGAACTCACCGGGGTTGATAGGATCCCCTCACATGTGCCGAGGGGCCTCAGTGTCATCTGAGAGTCAGCGACCAATCAAAGCCCTCCCGTGGCCAACGGGTCATCATCTTTACATCCAAACTCCTGACTCAAGACTGTGCAACATTTCCTTTGTTGGAAACACCTTTATTTTGTACTGGAATATGTTGTGAGCAGTGGTTGCTGGGAACTGGGCCCATGTACCAGCGCCGTCTGGTGTGTCTGTGTCTATGTCCCCCCCGTCGTCGTTAGCGGCTCTTCTCTGTGCTCGAACCCTCGTGTGTCTCATCTGCAGGCGGCCTGTGTAGGAGCGCTGGCTGCAGTCTGGAAAGGTTCTGTGAATAAATCTGTATTCAAAGGGGCAGTTGAGCTGTGACTCCTTCATCTGGGGATGAGTCATATTTAATTGTGTCATCTGAAATACAAATTCTTTTCAGAGAAAAACATTTTTTTCTTCAAAAAGCAGCAAATTACCTCATGATCTTTCGCAAACAGTGCAGGTCGAGAACCTCACACTTTAAAGAACTTTAACCTTCCATCGGATCAATAAACGGTGAATGGCGTTACGGGAGCACTGATCCAGCTCTCTGTAGCCAGCTAAAGTGATCCAGCGAGCTCGCCTCACGCTCCCTCTGCACCCCAGACGGTGTGTGAAACATACATGAGGAAAACACGGCACCACGACACACCTCACATGTGACGGTGCTGCGGAAGGACGAACGAAGAGTCCTCAGCTGGTGTCACGTCTACACAGGTGAAACAGGAAGTGGACGTTCCCTGACACGCAGGAGATGTTGCATATACGTTGGCTGGCAGTTGCTCACTTGTCTGAGCAGAGTAATGCTCCAGATCGCCACTCATTCAGGAATAGCGGAACAAATATTTCAATGACATCACCACATGAAGAGAAAACTTTAAATAAACCATTATAGCAACTGTTGAACCAGGTCATTACATGCTACACATGAGAAACACGCCTTCATGTTAGTGAGTCGCACGTATGGGGGGGGAATTGTTGTAGAGAGGGAGAGAGAAAAAGTACACAGATGAAGAGCAAGAACACCTGCTGTTCTCCCTCAGTTCCAGTTTAAAATCGGTGTTGAGCTGAGCAGCACGGCCCCTCCCCCTGAATCCAAACAAAAAAATCATCTTAAATTAATATTTAGAAACTTTTATCCTGAATCTATTACTTCTCTTTTAGCTGCTTTTGACAAGAGAAAAGGCTCTTGCTGCTGGGCTCAACACACACACACACACACACACACACACACACACACACACACACTGCTCCAGTCTGAATATACATTTGAATGTCCATTAGTCATTTGCTGTGCTGAGCCTCCCAGGCGACGGATGCCTGAGGACACAACAGAGGCAACATTTACAGCCTCCTCAGCTCGCTGTTATCAGCTTCATTTATGAGCCGTCCTCAGGAAAATGACTTATATTTCACGGCAGGTTTTCAGGAGGAGCGTCTGCCTACTGTATGTAAAGGCGGCTGTGTTGTTGCCGGATGTCCGTGGCTGTGCTGAGCTGTCTGCAGCCTCACGACAGCACCTTCATCCACATTATTTACCAGACAATTAGACATGAAGCTGCAGCTCTGAGGAAAACACCAGAGAGCACAATGACAAATGACATCCCTCCCCATCTGACCTCGCTGTTGGGGAGGTCAGGTGTGATAGCGAGCCTATCAGATGGCCGGCGGTGATTATCATGCCCAACAGCTACACAAATAAATGTCACAGGAAGTCGGGCCTTTCGTCTTTCTCCTGGGGAGGAACTGTCATTTACTGTGAAGATTAACTCTGAATGGAGAATTTCATGGACACCAAAGCCCACTCCTCACACGCAGGCCTGGCCTTCATCAACAGGCAGCCCCGTAAGCCTCCACCCGCTGCCCCCCCCCCCCCCCCCCCATGGCAGGTGGACCTGCACTTGCTATTCACCCCCATGTTGTGAGATTTCCTCTTTTTGAAGTCTCAACGGACACTTTTTTCCTGCTGTTGCATCTGCCATTCTCTTAGTGGAGAGCGGACACTGAAATTTACATGTGGACTAATATGGCTGGAGGGTTGCTTTTGTATGCAGAACAAGAGGTGCTGCCGCTGAATAAAAATTCATCAAAATGCTGGCATTAAATTTGCTCTTTTCCCCCAGGTTCCTCAAGTTGGAGCCTCAGGCATGTTCCTCTCTCTCTCTCTTGCTTTCTTAGTGCTCCCACCAAAACTAGTTTTGTTGAAAATCATCCAGCCAGATCAGCTCGATTCAGCACAGCTGCTGAAATATTGCGACTTCTGCCGCTGGAAGAATTGCTAGAATAGATGGCTACGTTCTGGCATACAGGCAAATAATTTAAGAGAGGGATTTAGTCTGGGAGACACATTCACAACAAATATCTGGGCGTCTATGTTTCTCAGTTCTTCAGTGCTGCTGCATGAAGTCCTGCATGTGCGTGTGTGTGTGCGTGTGTGTGTGTGTGAGAGGGCGGCCGCTCCAGACCTAAGCGTGGTGGCATGGCGGCAGATCTGCACACAGGGGGCAGACTAGTGGAGTTAGAAATTGAATGGATGGTTGGCTGAGCAGACGCATGAACTCTTGAGGCTCCAAACCGACATCCTTCAATCCGCTTTCAGAGCCAACAATCACCGAGTCGGCCGCTGCTCCTCTGCTCAGCTGTCTGGATGTTAGAGCGCATCTTGTTAGTGAGACAGAAACGTCAGGGTCATATGTTCGCCAGCAGCAAACAAATAAATAAAAAATGAAAATGGGTCCATACTTTTCAATCTGAGGCGCGTGTGTCTGTTGGTCTCAGTCTGTGGCTTTCAGACAGAACCAAAGTATTTCAGTCACTTAGGCATTCAGGACGGTTGCAGAGAGAATAATTAAAATGCAGTTGAAGGAAGCTGTGGGAGGAACTTGGTAGAACAAGTACAGAGACGAGCGGAAACAAAACAGCTTCAGATGGGAAATACAGCACAGACGCGGTTTTGTCTTGCCTGTGATTGTTTGGTTTGACTGAGATGCAACAGTCACAGACGGACGTCACTGAACGAAATATGTATCACATAATCAATGAATTCAGGGACAGGAGGACATAGAGGGCACAAAATACCGGAACCCGTCATTTCTTTGTATATCCTCATGAGGCTGCTGTTGTGTCGGTCATTCGTGGGATACACTGACAGTTTTGATGATTATTTCGTTATTTTCCACAGATCTTCATTATTGTTATTTATATAATCTAATATTGCAGTAACTGGGTCTTGCACCCTTTAGAGTCGACACTTGAGGGACCTCCATGCTGGTGTTTGACAGGGACGGGATACAGTGCAGCACAAGGTTGGTGATTCGGTGTTGCGGATCAAAAACATGGGCGGACAGAAGTTATTAGTCCAGATTCAGACCATCTAAGACGGCCAAACCCACAGAGACAGAAGGGAGCTGACAGGGCTACGACCCCAAGCTTTTACTCCCAACGCTACTCTGAATGGAACCCTCAGTATTCGTGTGTCTGCCACATGGAGTTGTCCCGGTAACGTGTGATTTCAGGGCTGAAGGAGATGACGTATATGGAGCGAGTGTCTGTGTTGGAAGAAGGAAAAGCTGGTCTGAGGCAGCACGAGAGGATGGCCCTCCGATGGCCCTTCACTCTCCCCTTCTGTACACGGGTGGTAATTCTACATCTCCAGTCTCTTTACGTCTGAAGCAGAGGACAGTGTTGGTGGACGTTGAGGTAGTTACTGTTGCACAAGGCAGCGAAGGTCACTGGATGTGAAGAACATGGAACGAAGTAACTACTAAGGCCAGGAATCATCCTGAGTCTCCAGCCGCAGCGCGTACTGATGGCCGGGCACGAGCCAGAGGAGGCAATTTGCTTCAAACCTTTTATTTCACAGGCATTTCACTTCATGACATTGGCACTGGCAAATTGGCAGTTTTACATAAATTGAAATGCATGTGAAAGTCGAAGGTTGATCTCTGGAGAGCGTACCTCCGCTGTAATATTTAGTCTTCCTGATGTTTCCTGAGAAACAAATGGAAACGTCCAGACAAGAGTCACAACGTATTTTTGATGTCTTGTTGAAAATGAACACATCACGAGCCATCGTTTGAGTGGCACACGTGTTCCAAGTGAGAGCAGAAACCATGTGGACTCCGGCTCGCTCGGAGAATCACAGCACAACACGTCTCAGGAGCCACGAGTCCAAATGGAAGCGACAGAAACGCCAGTGGACTCTTGGCTTTGCTCATATCCAGGAGCTGGTTTCCCTTCAAGCGTCGCCTGGCGTTGCAGTGCCTCACGGGTCCTTCCTCGCCTCATCTGGACCTTGTTTTATTCTTGAGCACTTGTTGTTGCACCTCGGAGGATCCGGTGCCTCGGCCCATTCACCTCCTGTGTGCAAGATGGAGATGTGTGTCAGAGTTCTTTATGTCACTTGAATTATCTATGAAATATTGAAGTATAAATCATGTGATCACCATGGAGACACCAGGAGCTTCGCTGAGACTGACGGGAGGTGAGACAACCTGCTCGCCGCCGCTGGCCATGGTCAAGGTCTGTGCAGGTCACCAAAGCTTCTTTTCTTGGGGACCGAGCGCGGGTGTGCTTTGAAGGCTGACAGGAGGCAGATACGGCAGATTAAGCTGGTTGCTGGTGATTCATTGACATGTGGAGATCAGATCGTGGGCCACAGGTTTCTCCCCGTGCAGCTGGGTGTTATCTGCTGCGCTCGACACAAGCGCTAAGCCCGGCCAGCACACTATTTGTCAGAGTGATTGTCCACGAGTGCAATGCTAATCCATAAGGCTCGGCTTGATGTGCGGAGTTAAGCAGGATTGTCAAATAATCAATTTCACCCCAGTGACTTACTTTGGCCAAACAGCTGTACCGTTCCTGTCGGGATTTGCGTCTGATTTCTTCAATTGATCTTGGGATTTTATCGACACACCAGCTTGACTGCTGTTGCACTTTGCTGAACTTTGTGGCAGTCGAGCTGGGCCAGACGGCTTAATGATTCCTCTCGTTGCATATTTATCTACTCAGATGGTGTTTTTCAAAGCTGAGTGGTACTAACAGTGCATCAATAATGTATCTGGTGGCCTCACAAATGAACTGTTTGATAGACACCAGCAGAGAGCTGGTGGGAGAAGGTGGAGGCGAGGGCTCAATTACAACTCATAATCCATCATATTTTCATGTAAATAAACGTTGTTTGTGCTGCTCTTAGTAATTCATATGACACAACATTGATTCAGCCTGCAGTGAGACGAACGGGGGCTGGCCCAGGCTCCCGTGTTAAAGCCTCTCATTCGCTCCTATACAAAAGAGTTTGTGTGTGTTTGTCACGTCGTACAAACTTGTCGTTCTTCATCCTAAAACAAGATCGATGTGTCAGCAAACAAGCTCGCATATGGAGGATGACATAGACCCCCCCCCCCCCCGTGAGCCGTTGATCACACGTCCACACTTGCTTGATGCATTACAGGCTTTCTGAACTTTTATGTTTACAAATGCAAATGAGGCAGCTTCCTATTAGATATGCACACATTTCCAGAGCAGAACTCTGTGAATACTGGATAAAGCCAGGTTCAAAAGTTGTTGACACATTCGAGTCAAAGTTTTTCACAGTGGGGATTTTGGTAATCTCTAATCACACCATAAATCTGAAAATACTGTCAACTGCAATGAAAATCTTCTTTTTTCCCTCCTCTTTTTTCCAGAATAAAATGTTCTACATAAATCAAGCTGTGCATGATATATGAACAGAACATCCTTCAGAGCACAGTCAGACATAAAAATAGATAATTTCATCCGTTTGACGAAACACACAAATAATTTAAATCCCAAATAATTTTGTTATTCTTGTGATTTCAACCTGCTTGAGTTTGTGTCATCGAGCCACTCAAACGCAGCAAACCTGTGAGTGCGTGGGATTTGGTCAGTAGAGCTCAGGACTTCAGGGAGCTGCGAGGGTTTTACCACTGGACAGTTCTCATCCTGGACTTGGTTGGTCCTCCAAAGGCCTTGTGGAACACAACCAGAGTGTGATTATGTTCAACAGCATGACAGAGCACGTGCACACACTGGGTCTGCAGCACCATGTCTTAGCACATGATGGCGGCCAAACCTCTGGTTAGCTCTCTGTGACTAACTTGGCACCACTCCACTCCGTCCGAGCAGATCTGATCTGATCGTGAGACCACTCATCTGCCGGCTGTTTCCGCTCTTTGCTGGCTGGTTCCAGACCTGCTAGGTGGCAGTGATGAGCTGCTCCTCCTGGCCAGCCCTCCACTGACTTGAGCAATGTCGGTGTGCAGCTCCTCCAACTGTGATCAGGCGAAATCACATTCTGAAACAAGTTGTTTTGTGGGATTGTGTGATGCTCGGAACAATTTATCCACAAATGATCAGTCACTGCTTTGTGGACAGGGAGAGAATTGTCATTGGATGCTAAATCAGCTCCCACCATGCGAGCAGGACAGGTCCTCCAAAGGAAGGTTGGAGGAAAGATGGAGACTTTGGTGGAGACCCTCTGATCTGCTCTTTTGAACACATACATTCTGTCCAGAAATAAATGAGCAGCCAGCAGAGGACACAGGATCAAAATCGGTCAAATATTCTGTCATAAGTTGCTCTGCTATGTGTTTGTGGTCGTCACAGAGACACAATGGTGAATGACAGCGGCTGTGATGAGCGACTCACGCCCAGAGCTGCCGGGTCACTCGTGCAGGGACTGAACCAAGCGTGTGCTGTCAGTACGCCGTGCCTGTTGATGCTGTGGCGTGTTCGTTAAGCAAAACCAATTCCTGTGTGTGAACCAGCTTCATCGCTTCCTCTACTTGTTCCTTCACCTTCAGAATGTAAATGAGGTGTCTCACGTGCCTCCTGCTTCCAGACTTCGCTGTGAACAGTGTTTATGGCTCTTTGGAGTGGAAACTAATAATGCCGCGCCGTCACACTTTTTTCCAGACACACTGTTCTGCTGCAAATTAATTTGCATTGTATGCCTAATGACTAATTGCAGAGGTTACATTTTACAAGTGACATTGATTAATTACAGTTTTCCCCGTTTTGTTTTGGGGCGGTAAACTAGGCTGTGCTGTATACGATGTTGCGCTTCATATTTGTGGTGTTGTGAGTGTTTGAGCCGCTGCTCTCAGCCTGGACACGCCCCTGTGTCTCCCCTGGGTGACACCTGCGCCCTCAGGTTCATACCAATGGAAATACATCTGATCAGAGAACACAACACACTAATAGCTGGCAGGTTATGGCAGTTTATGAGAACAGAACTACTATTCGTACTGCTGGCATGTTGAAGCTGCTGGTGGTGTCGACGCTAATGACTGGGTGACTGACGTGTTCTTTTAGAACCCCACTGCCTTCTGTTGAACAAGCTGGGAACAGTTATGCATGTAAATTAGTCAAACGCTCAGAGGTTTCAGGACTGACAGTGAAACCCACTGTTATTCAAATTAACATGACATGATTACAAAGGTAAAAGTGGTGGGAACAAAACAAACTGGGGAATGAGAAACAGCTAAAAATGCATGAAACCTCAGTGTTAATGGATTTCTTAGAATTCGATTTCTTTTCAGATTGATTTGTTATCCTGGTATCGCAGAGTCTCTGAATCTGCAATCACTTACGGACGAAATCACAGATATCCTGCTTGCATATCTTCAGTCTCTGTTTTAAATGTCTGACCACGTTTGTAGGTGATAAAGCATCAAAATTCTTCACGTCAATCTGTGAGCTCTGTCACATCACGGCTGACATTTACAGACTTGATTAGTACCCCGCACTCATCTCGCAAGAGCAGGGAGAGCAAATAAAGGCAGCGGCAGTTTTCTCTTGATTGGTGACTTCTGTGACTGCACATCTTCTGTTCATCTTTGTATTGTCCTTCAGTTTCGGTTCTCTGAAGCCACACTGACCCTTGCGACCCTCCCTCTATAGACTGAGACAACATGAATAGTTCAGTCACTGGCTCTCTGAACCAGCCACTGGAGCTTGAGGGGCGCGTTCATATCACTTCAGCCATATTCAGGAACAGCAGCGTTTTATTGACTCCTTCCTGCAGCTCTGGTAATTGAAGCCAGCAATAACTGGGAGGAGATCGCCATCCATAACATACTGAGGAGCAAACAGAATCACTAAGGCTCGGAAGCGATTTATCAGTGGCAACAGCACAGAGCAGCAGCTTCACCTTGAGGAACTGAGAGCAGCAGGAGAAGAGGTTGAACAAAGTGAATTATTTTATTGGTCTGTGTCTTTTAGCTCATGAGCAAATGAATGTTCCTTCTGAGCCCCCCGCCCCCCCAGAGGCGGGTCACTTGACTTGCAGCGCACTGATCTCCTTGCATATATCAAAGTGCTGTTCAGTTCTAAGATTCCAGTCTCTGCTGACCCTGAATCATCATAGAGTGGAGCAGCATCGCCCCCTCATCTAGATCAGGGTCTGTGATGCATCAGAGTTTGAAAGTGTTCCGTCAGTGAGAGATCAGTTGAGGAAACGGTTCACGGGGAGTTGTGGCTGCTGCTTGTGACAGGTGCTGGGGAATCTCTCTGAAGGAGCTCGGGGAGCAAAGGGGGCGAGCTAACAAATGGAGGCCGTTTGTGGAACCTGCGTGGAGCCCTCAGTGGTTCCTTGAGGCCAGTGGAATGCAGGAGAAATGTGTTGAGCTCAACCTGATATCAAAATGTTGCTTTGTGAAACGTCCAACCAGCCAAGCATGTCTTCATTCATGCCAATGAAATATTGACTCTCTCAGGCCGGGGTTTGCTCGTGGGCCCAGTTGGTAAAATGTTTCTTCTGGATCAAATGAACCCTGTGGCTGGGAAACAATGCTTGGCTCCAGACTCACAGGAAAGCTTGAACAAATCAGTCTCAACCTATGAAAAAAGTGTTTGACAAAAATGTCACTGGATCACATTTTACGTGATTTTTACATCTTGTTCCTGAAATATTTTATAATATCGAGATCTGCTTTGCTTCATAGGAGGGACAAACGTTTTGATCCAGAGTCAAAACTCTCATGTAGCAGACCTGACTCAGGGTGACTCAGGTCTGCTACACGAGGGTGATTCAGGTCTGCTACACGAGGGTGACTCAGGTCTGCTACATGAGGGTGATTCAGGTCTGCTACATGAGGGTGATTCAGGTCTGCTACACGAGGGTGATTCAGGTCTGGTACATGAGGGTGATTCAGGTCTGCTACACGTGGGTGATTCAGGTCTGCTACATGAGGGTGATTCAGGTCTGCTACACGAGGGTGACTCAGGTCTGCTACATGAGGGTGATTCAGGTCTGCTACACGAGGGTGATTCAGGTCTGCTACACGAGGGTGATTCAGGTCTGGTACATGAGGGTGATTCAGGTCTGCTACACGAGGGTGATTCAGGTCTGCTACATGAGGGTGATTCAGGTCTGCTACACGAGGGTGACTCAGGTCTGCTACATGAGGGTGACTCAGGTCTGCTACATGAGGGTGACTCAGGTCTGGTACACGAGGGTGATTCAGGTCTGCTACATGAGGGTGACTCAGGTCTGGTACATGAGGGTGACTCAGGTCTGGTACATGAGGGTGACTCAGGTCTGCTACACGAGGGTGACTCAGGTCTGCTACATGAGGGTGACTCAGGTCTGCTACATGAGGGTGACTCAGGTCTGGTACATGAGGGTGACTCAGGTCTGCTACATGAGGGTGACTCAGGTCTGCTACATGAGGGTTTTGGCTCGTGTCCCAGACGTTACTAACCCTGAGTGAACCTGAGACGGCGCGGTCGTCAGCTGCTCACCACTCCAGCCAGCTGGTTGTTATACCATAGGTGTCTGTTCGAGGATTTATAAGGTAAATTCTTGAGGACAGCCGTTCCTCAGTATGAGCAGCGTTACAAATTCACGCTGTCGACAGATGAACGGTGGTGACGTGGAGTGTCACCACTCTTCCTCAGATGTGTGAAGCATCCTGTTAACTCATCAGGCACCAGGACCACATCAGCAACTCCTGACTTTGATTTGGCAGCACAGAGGCTCCGCGGCTGGTGTCTGGCCAGCTGAGCCTCCAGCTTTGTGCAGGGCGGCTGACACGGAAGCGTCAGTCATCCTGCAGGATACCACGTAGCCTGCTGTACTTCAGGTGTTTCACTGAACCATCACCTGCTCGCACCTTGCAGAGGTGAAGGAGTCTTCTGACATGGCGCGTCGGGTGTTTCCTGCCCGCCTGACCTGCTGCAGTCTTACACAGGACGCACACCATCGTTCTGGTCAAGCAGCTTGATGTTTAGTGCCGCATGGCTGCTCCGCCGCCAGCGTTTGCTTGAATGTTTTTTTACATGCTCACGTACTGTTAAATCAAGCTGTTCATGGCCACCAGACATGAACTGATGCTGTGGATCAGGGCAGGCGCCGCCACGCTGCAAGTTCAGAGTTTATCACAATTCTTTTAGAAATCAGACTTTTCAGTTTATTTTGGATGAGGAAACAATGAAAACCTAAAACAAGTAAGTAAAGTTATCAAAGAAAGTAACAGTATTGTGTAAAAGTAAAATATTGCTCCTTCATTTGAAAATGAAGGAAGAGAAAATGTAGATGTTTGCATGTTGATACACACAAGAACACGCAGCTTCACGCGGACACACAACTGAGGCACTTCACAACTTTGTGAAGAAATGTGCTCTTTAATGAAGTTCTTCATCATTATTATTATTGTTAGAGGTCCCAATATAAACATATGCATATACGCATACTCTTCCTCCTTTGCGAACAAATCACCCTGTCGGTTTGTGTGCCAACTCCCCTCCTCACATGCTCCACAGGACTCAGACTCCTGGATCTTCCATGTCAACACTGGTACCCACAAAAGTAAATAATCCATCCATCCATTTTCTACTGCTTATCCTGTTAAGGTCGCAGGAGGTGGAAAATAATAATAACAGCTGATAATTAAAATGATAATAATCATCATCATCATCATCATAAAACATCAGAATATAGATTCAAGAAATAACTAATCACGTGAATTTAGGGTTTATGGGACATTGGTCACAGTTTAATACCTTAATACGCAAGCTGAGCTCCCATTAGCAGAGATTAGCATTAGCATTAGCATTAGCCAGCTGCTTGAGCTGTGCGGGCCGAGTCATCAGACATCTGAGGGTAAATCGCAGGACGCTCATTGGTTTCCTGGCCTGATGCTAGTTCTCATGTGATGATGCACCAATTGACTGAAGATCAATCATGATAATCAATACTCAGCCACCAATATAACGATGCTTGTATGGAGGGATCAGAGCCTGTGACACCACTGACACGAGCCAACAGAAAGAGAACAATGCGATTTGTTTTTCAGCTCAGAGTTCCAACTCACATTTTTTGAAAGACAAAAATTCACTGGGTTACTCTTGTGATGTCATGGCCTCAAGTAGGAAGGAAGTCCACCAGGTCCTTGGATCGAGTTCCTCTGGCCACCAATGCATCGAAGCACATTACGGTTCCTGATTTGGCTCCAAACGTTCCCATCCACACACCTCCGATTCCTCTTCTTCTGTCTTCCAGGTGCTTGGAACCTGTAAATGCTGCCGTCTTTATTAATTCATCATTCACAGCTAACTAACCATATAATTACAAGCTAAGGCAATCAAACTAATTATCTTCCATTGTGCTGCAATCATTCTTCATTATTTGGTTTGATTCTATAGGGTGAGTTGGCTGTGTATTTTTACTTTTGCGTTCTGAAGCTGTAAAATTCTTCAATCCTCCCCATCTTGCAGGGCTAAGTTAACGTAAGAGCAGCGGGTGGGTTTGCCCGAGCTCAGGGCTAATTTGTGTGAACAGTGGGTATGACAGCCCTTTAATCCCCCTAAAAATACTCTGGATTTAGTCCATGTCCCTGTTTATCAGGGGACAGCAGTCCACATGAGCGTGTCCCCTCTCTGAAGATCTCCGTGTGTGGAGGAAGGCAACGTTCTTCAAGCACAATTATGTCACTTGCATTAGTGCCAGTGTGCAAAGAACCAGCTGGATATGGGAGTGTCAAGTCAGAGTGAGTTTTAAGAGTTGGTTTGATTTAACGAAATTATTGTGGCAGTAAAAATGGAAATCAAAAAGTAATTATCAAAGGTAAGTGTAAGTACAGGTTTTACTGCCTTGAGCAGGACGTAATCCATCTGCTGGAGGTTAATAGGGTTGTTGAGCAGAGCCGGTGACTCAGCACACTCCCGCAGACCTGCTGAGATTTCTGACTCGCTCCTCCAGACTCAGGAAGTACAGAAGCTGCCCAGCGTTCGCGGACCAGATCAGGTCCTCACCACATCAAACCGTGCATTCTGCCTTTCACACATAGGTGTGTAGAGCTCACAAACATGATGTTCCGTCTAGTATCACTGCTTTGTGAAGCCAGCATGCAGGAAGAACCCCAGCTTCAGTGTCTGGGCTGACTGAGCTGGATGAGGAAGACCTGGATTGTGGTGGACATGAACCTGAGAGCTGGAGACACACATCTGGAGCATTTTGCTGTGTGTTCAGTTTTGATGGTTTTGGAGTCCATGCTGGCTCCTTCTGAGCTGTGCAGTCACAAAGAAGCAATATAGCAAAGAGGGGAAATGTCACAAGGCAGCTATTTATGAGTACTTCAAAGGAAGTATCACTTTAGGATCCATCGGTGGAGAAATGACCGGCTGCACCAGGAAAGCACAGGTGGCCATGAAAGGAGCTGCCAGCTCAGGTTAGAGTCCTGACAGTTCCACAAACACATCAGAACCTCTTAGAGTAATGGTGCCGGCTCCCTGGCTGTGCCATGGCCTCCCAGGGTCTGGAGAGCCTGACTGGGGCATCCAGCGGTGACTGGGGTAACCAGCTCTAACTGGGGTATCCAGCTGTGACTGGGGCATCCAGCTGTGGCTGGGGTATCCAGCTATGACTGGGGTAACCAGCTCTAACTGGGGTATCCAGCTATGACTGGGGTAACCAGCTCTGACTGGGGCATCCAGCTATGACTGGGGTAACCAGCTCTAACTGGGGTATCCAGCTATGACTGGGGTATCCAGCTCTAACTGGGGTAACCAGCTCTAACTGGGGTATCCAGCTCTGACTGGGGCATCCAGCTATGACTGGGGTAACCAGCTCTGACTGGGGCATCCAGCTATGACTGGGGTAACCAGCTCTGACTGGGGCATCCAGCTATGACTGGGGTAACCAGCTCTGACTGGGGCATCCAGCTCTGACTGGGGTATCCAGCTATGACTGGAGTAACCAGCTCTGACTGGGGCATCCAGCTATGACTGGGGTAACCAGCTCTGACTGGGGCATCCAGCTATGACTGGGGTAACCAGCTCTGACTGGGGCATCCAGCTATGACTGGGGTAACCAGCTCTGACTGGGGTAACCAGCTCTAACTGGGGTATCCAGCTCTGACTGGGGCATCCAGCTATGACTGGGGTAACCAGCTCTAACTGGGGTATCCAGCTCTGACTGGGGTATCCAGCTCTGACTGGGGCATCCAGCTATGACTGGGGCATCTAGCTATGACTGGGGTAACCAGCTCTGACTGGGGCATCCAGCTATGACTGGGGTAACCAGCTCTGACTGGGGTAACCAGCTCTGACTGGGACATCAAGCACCTCCCCCTCAGCCTGCGCGTTTGGTCAAATCCAAACCACAGAATGTGTGATGAGCTGCTGCCTTGTGTGCTGTTGAGTTCCTCACAGCTCCAAAGCCTCTTGGGAGCTGCAGCAATGCAAAACTGCTCAGGTTTACATGCACACTAATAAACAGATCACAATCTGATTGTCGAGGTGCTGATGTGAAGGTGCTCAGTGACAGTCCCTCCCAGCAACAGTCCCTGAACATCCATCAGACAGCAACAACTCTGCAGGCAGTGTGTGTTTGTGTGTGTGTGTGCGCGCGCGTGTGTGTGTGTGTGTGTGTGTGTGCGTAGTTATGATTAAAAAAAACAACAGAGCTTGGGTTTAACTAGAATCACAGTAGATGACTTTTGTTGTCATGGTTTCAATAATAACTGCGTTGCAATTGCTACCGGGACAACACTGCTGGTTTTGAAAAAACAGAGCAGTTGTTTGTTTTTTTTACATCAAACATTGATACAGAAGAAAAGGGTAAATAAAGGAGCCAAGAAACTGTCTCACATGAACTTTGATCACCTTGACAATGATTAGAGGAATTACACACAAGGGGGTTTGATCCACTGTGTCCCTTTTACCTTTCAGGAAGTAACAAAACAAGTCTCGTGTGAACGCGTCAGTGTTTTGTGGAGGTTTGAGTTCCTGATAGTGAAGATGACCTTTGCGTCAGCGTTGCTGCCTGTCCTGTCTCATCCCTGCAGACGAGGTTCGTAATGTTGCTGTGGAGCCTCAGCTCATGCCACATACTTCATAACTCGTGCTTATAAACATGAAGTAGCCGAGGAGGCAGGTTCCTGTACTGATACATCACATACACCTGTGGGCACGTACCTCTCAGTGACATTCATGGTGCCTGAAATGCCAAAGAAGCCTTAGGGAGCAAATATTAATTCATCTTGGTATCTGGAGCTGATCAGCAAAGCTGCTCCACCAACTGACTCCATCTCCTCTCTCACTGTCTGCGTCGGTTGTTCGGGGGGAGACGGTGTCTGTGGGAGGGTAGCCAGGAGGCCTCCATGAGCTCCTCTGAGGCTGGAGGACTGATCATTAAAAGAATTCTTTTCAGAGTTTTAATGTATGATCTTAGATTCCATGTCTTCTGCCTGCCACATGCTGCTAATCTTTTGTGACTGTCCTCTACTTGCCCTCCCCCACAGTGGCAGGAGCAGAGGTCGGCCAGCACGTCTAATCCTGAGGCAGCTCCGCCCTCTGTCATGTGATAGCCTGTACCTTTCCTTTCCTTGATATCTGTCTTGGGGACATTGCAGCAAAGCATTGATAGTAGCAAAGAAAATGCCTGTTTGAATATCAGGTATTGTCAGAGCCGGTAATGCAGTGGGACACTGCTGCAGACGCCCTGTGTGACCATTCCTCCTCCTCTTCTTCCTCCTCCTCACCTGCAGAGCCAGCACACTGAGGCTGCTTGTGAGATGGTCTCGCTGGAGGGGGGCAGCATCGTTGTGACACACAGCTGTGAGTGAGCACACATTTCACCACTGATTTATCCAAGCCAGGGCCTCCTAATCTACACATCCCAATAAACACAACTGCCTCTGGTTTCAGGGTTACTCCCTCCAGGGGCATTGCGCCACTCACAGGGAGTCAAACCCTGCGACACTGGCAGGAAACAGGACACCTCAGTCACATCAGTTTGGAGCTGCGCACAGTTGGTCTTGGCTCCTTCCAGGTTTCAATTATGAGCCAATTGTGAAAATTGACAGCACCACTTAAAAAGCTGAATAATTCAAGCAGATTTTGCCTTTTAAAGCTGTAAAATAAAATCTGGTAGAATTTGGATTGTTAAGTGACAGTCCAAATAAGAGGACATAATGAATGTGGTATAATGCAATTAAAGCTGGATTTACATTCATATTTCTGGAGAAGTGCTGACCCTGAATGTCCGTGAAGCAGAGATGGAAACGGGCCTCTAGAGATTCATATTTGATGGCACTTGTGAGCGTCCCTGTCTGACATACACTCATGTATGGTGCAGATCCACATCTGACAACAGGAATATCAACTGCTTCAGTTCTTCTCTTTTTGTTCCCAGTGTGGCACAAACGCAGAAGCGATTCTTGTACTGTGAAACCAGGAGCAGGGACTCAGAGGCTCTCACACCCTGAGCCAGAGTTCAGCTCTTGAAGGAGCCGAAGCTTAATCTGTTTCAAAAAGAGCACCACTGCAGTGACGTGTGTGTGTGTGTGTGTGTGTGTGTGTGTGTGTGTGTGTGTGGCTGCAGTGTAGCTGTCAGGACAAGGTCAGTGGTATAAACACATTAAGCAGCCCTAACATGCAACCGGAACTCCTTGAATCGGAGCCATGCCACTGATGGAACGTCTGTCCCGGCCAGCACTGTCTGAGCCTGGAATGGGCCTGAGAAGGAAATAGAAAATAAAAGCAGCCAAACAGAACTTTGCCGACGGTTCTATGGTTGTACAAGGAATGACAGTCTCGTGTTTGAGGCTTTGCTGTAAGCTGAACAAATAGTGATCAAACTGCCACTGAAGCAAACGGGATCTTTCATTCTTATTCGTAAGAAAACAAAATTCAATAAAAGTTCTTAAAATGATGAATCATAAAAGTCACACTGCCTCTCTGTTTGTCTTTGATTTATTTCCACTGCGTACAGTAAATCACGGATGACAACAGACAAACCAGCAGCTGTTATCGTCGGTGCCCTGCTGCCCTCCGCCACAGTGACTGACTGGTGCTGGGAATCAGAAAGTTGGATTTGAACCACATGATCCACCTTGAGGTTGATGGTTCTGATCACGAATTGGAATCCGTTCTGAAAAATCACTTCAGTCTAACAAACAGGCAGCAAAGCCTGATGGCTACCAGTAATTCCTGGCATCTGTTGGACCTCTTGAAGGTGGCAGCAGCCACGGCTTGCAGGCACTGTCTTGAAAAGGGGCTAACATCAGGCTAGCTCCAGGTTACCATCAGGCTAGCTTCAGGTTGGCATCAGGCTAGCTCCAGGTTAGCATCAGGCTAGCTTCAGGTTGGCATCAGGCTAGCTTCAGGTTAGCTTCAGGTTGGCATCAGGCTAGCTTCAGGTTGGCATCTGGCTAGCTTCAGGTTGGCATCTGGCTAGCTTCAGGTTAGCATCAGGCTAGCTTAATTGTGGGCACATTAGCATCAAGCTAATTATGTTTGGCTATCGTGGCCTGAACTCTTTCATCACAAGAAAAAAACATCCCCAGGGCCTCGAATGGCTGTTTGTGAGTGTTTTAGAGAAAACAGCAGTTTGGTGAAGTATTGCTTTGCATTCGTTTTTGCACCCACACAGCCTGTGTCTGAGCTGGTGGACCGAGCAGGTGAGAGCTACGACACGGAGCTTTTGAGTGTTCTATGTTTGGTTCTGTGACACTCAAAGGACCAGGACAAGGCTGGGCCTCTGTTGCTGGCCAACCCTGGTCCCCCCTCGCAGTCTCCCAGCAGTGAGCCAGGTGCTACAGGTCGGCACAAAATGCCGTTATTGGTCTTTGCCTCTCTCTACGTTCCCTCATTCTTGATTTTTGATTGCAGATGAAGGACAATAGCTTCAATGCAACTAAAGGTTTTCAAAACTGGAATCAAAAAGCCAAGATCAGTTATTCATGAATCACACCAGCATAGCTGCTGCAGGCAGCTGTGAAGGTCCCACTGCTTTGAGGCTGCAAGCTTCTTTCATGCCAGGAAAATGATGAAATTGAAAACAATGTGTGTCCTTAAGTATTCACAACTTCAGTAAATTGGCACATTGATGAGATGAATCTGCATTTGCAGAAATATTTCAACCAAAAACTGCAGAAAGAGTATGATCCAAAACCTACCAGGTCCATTTACAGGCAGGTTGAGGTTCCATTACTACAAACATTCAGATTCTGATTCAGTTCACATTATTTCATTGTGAGTGTTGATTTTGTTTGCGTGTTTGTTTTCTAGAAATGCAGATTGATGATGGTCGAATCTCTGAGCTGGATTGATTTGAGGGCCGGGGTTCTGGACCGACCCTGTTAACACAGACAGGTTGTGACTGCTGCTGCCACACTAGTGGGTTTGTTCTCTCTGCATCCAAGTGTTTAGAGGCACACATGAATGGAATGTGCTGCCTGGATTATCTTGATAACCTGATGTATTGACCATATTTCATGGATGGGTATCGTCTGGTGTCTGAGGCTAAACTGAAGCTAGCCCGATGCCAACCTGAAGCTAGCCCGATGCCAACCTGTCGCTAGCCAGATGCCAACCTGTCGCTAGCCTGATGCTAACCTGTCGCTAGCCTGAAGCTAGCCAGATGCCAACCTGAAGCTAGCCTGATGCTCACCTGGAGCTAGCCAGATGACAACCTGAAGCTAAACTGAGGCTAGCCTGATGTGAACCTGAAGCTAGCCTGATGCTAACCTGAAGCTAGCCAGATGCCAACCTGAAGCTAAACTGAGGGAAGCCCGATGCAAACCTGAAGCTAGCCTGGTGCCAACCTGGAGCTAGACTGATGCTAACCTGGAGCTAGCCAGATGCCAACCTGAAGCTAGCCTGATGCTAACCTGAAGCTAGCCTGATGCTAACCTGGAGCTAGCCAGATGCCAACCTGAAGCTAGCCTGATGGTAACCTGGAGCTAGACTGATGCTAACCTGACGCCAACCTGAAGCTAGCCTGATGCTAACCTGGAGCTAGCCAGATGCCAACCTGAAGCTAGCCTGATGCTAACCTGGAGCTAGCCAGATGCCAACCTGAAGCTAGCCTGATGGTAACCTGGAGCTAGACTGATGCTAACCTGATGCCAACCTGGAGCTAGCCTGATGTTAGCCCCTTTTCAAGACAGTGCCTGCAAGCCGTGGCTGCTGCCACCTTCAAGAGGTCCAACAGATGCCAGGAATTACTGGTAGCCATCAGGCTTTGCTGCCTGTTTGTTAGACTGAAGTGATTTTTCAGAACAGATTCCAATTCGTGATCAGAACATCAACCTCAAGGTGGATCATGTGGTTCAAATCCAACTTTCTGATTCCCAGTACCAGTCAGTCACTGTGGCGGAGGGCAGCAGGGCACCGACGATAACAGCTGCTGGTTTGTCTGTTGTCATCCGTGATTTACTGCACTAGATTCTCCCCTGGACTCAAACAGGTCACATCCCGGACTACGTGGTGTCGGTGTCAATGGGGTTGGGGTTGGGGGGGGGGGGGTGGCGCGCGTCCCTGCTAATTATGGGGGGCTGCAGGTGCACACCGAGCCCAAGCTGGCGACAGGGCGCCAGCCCGGGGCAGGAAGCGGGGTCACCGCCCCTTCAGCGTAAACTCCCAGGCAGCGAGTCAGTGGAGCCGCAGCAGGTGAGTGCGAGAGTCGCACGCGGGAAGCGGAAGTGGTACGTGGTCAGTGCCGCGAGCTTGCGCGCAGCGCCGCCGCCAATAACCTCGCAGCTGAGGAGGGACTCTGCTGAGCTGCTGGATGCTGCGCAGGCAGACTCGAGCACCGGGGACTTGAAGAGACGCGCTTTCCAGGATTTTCACGGACTCGCTTGCGGGCTATTTCGGCAGACGACAGCATGAGCAACCCGCTGTACTGGGCCGTGCTGGTCGGGATGACCGTCCTGCTGATGGAGCAAGGTAGGAGCGCGCTGCTGCCGCGGTCTGCGGGTTAGTTTGTGGGGGTCTTGTGCGTATCGCGGTCTGGTTTCAGGATCCGAGCCGGTGCTGAGGACAGCAAGGGCGGCTGGACTATGAGTTAGTCTGGGAAGTTCAATCCTGACTAGAGCTGGTTGTTAGGTGGTGTGATTGTCATGGAGAGAGAGAGGAGCTGGTGCGGCTCCCGGCGTGTCGGGGCTCCTGCGCCGAGCGTGTGTCCTTGTGCGCTCGAGCCCGGGGCTCGGAGATCGTGTTGTCGCTGGTAAGTCTCTTTGCTGCAAAGTTGATTAAGTATTAGTTCTTAATCCGCGCTGACAGCGTGGGCAGTTCATCCAAGTTAATCCACATAGTGTTCGGGCGGGCAGGGGTCTGCCGTGGCGGGCAGGGGTCTACTGGGGCCGGCGGGGTGAGCGGCGACCTGCCGCGACACCCCGGACCCGGCCACGAACCTGCAGGAGGCTGCGTCCTCCCCAGCCCTGCTGAGCATGAGCCTGTGTCGCTCTCTGAGCTCCATCATCTCCCCGGGACAGGGCCGGGAGGAGAGGTCACTGCTGCTGGAGCCTCCAAGTCTGGCGAGGGGCCCCGCGGTCAGAAGTGATCACACTGAGAAACTGGATGGCGCGAGGAGGAGAAGTCACGGAGGTTCCTCCTCCTCCGGCTTGAGCTCCTACTCTGCTCAGCAGGGAGGATTCCCTCCGGGGGGCAGGACAACTCGCCTCAGGAGACCGTAAATGTGTATTGGTCATTGGGAGAAGATGTTGGATCACCTGTGGGTGAACTGGTCAGCAGCAGGGGTCTCCGCGCGAGCCTGACGCGGTCCAGTCGGTCTCTGCTGCGCTGCTCCTGCTGCTCTGACCAGGTCAGGGTTTCCCTGTTTCAACTCTAAACTGGTGAAAATGAGATCAAACATAAAGACGTTTATTCTTTGTTTACATTTACTAAGTTAACAGTATTTGTTACTTTGTTTACACTGTCAAAAACACAGGTACCAATACTACCCTTGTGCAGGGGTGGCTCCAGGGCCAAGGTGACTGGTAGCACTAGGCTGGGGCCCCCACCCAGTACTGACCACCCTGGACCATTGCATTGCATTACTGTAATACCATAAAGAAACAAATACTGGTACTACAATACCTCCTGTGACATCTCAGTGTTAGCATCTGAGTGTTGCGGGCAGTTCAAGTGTTGGAATGTTTCAGGTGTGCGTAGGTGAACGTGACACACTTTAATAAATCAACACCTTGAGCAGAAAGCGCCAGAATCTCTCTGGTCCAGCGCGTCCCTGCAGATCTGGGCCTTTGTTTGCCGCTACAAAGGTTATCGCTCATCCTGCAGTCGGATGGTGGCTGCTGTTTCTCCCCTAAGAGGACAGAAATCAGCAGCACACCTGTGTGGCAGCTCAGGTGTGAAGGGGGGGGGGGCACTGGCTGGCAGCACTTGAAGAAGGAACCCCTGCACGCTGCTCTCAATACTTGCAATCAGGTGGATTTTCTTTTAGTGCAGAGACCTCTGAGCTTTTTGTGCAGGCCTGCTCATCAGTGGCGGCTCCCATCGATCATGTTAAACTTCTTCCTGTTACAAGCCTTACAGCCACCACTGGGTTTTAGTCCGTGTGCGTCTCCGTCAGTCATTGCTGGGAGTGTATTTGTGTTCATAATAACTGTTCGTGATAACTATGAATGCCATAGTGGTGTTGAAAAGTAAAACTTCCACTGCAAATTACCTGCAAGATTTCACAAAAGGCAAAGTTCTCCTGGAAATGTTGACTCCATGTCTCGCTAACGGGGTGCTGAATGGCGCCGGGGCCAGTTCTGCTTCCTGAGCTGCTGCTTTGCTCTCGTTGGGTTTTGTAGCCGGTTTCGCCTGTGACGACGTTTGTGAGTGAGAGGATCAGATGTTTGCAGCTGATGGTTTGGGAGCCTGTTACCATTATTTTGTAAATGTGATTTGCAATATGGGAGGAGATGTTGACTTTGACATATTCAGATTTGAATCAAAAAACACTTAAAGGGTGATGGTGTCATTTTTTCTACATGCAATCCAGATGTTTTTGGGTTTGTTTCTTCTTCAGACCTGCGCCGGTGAGGCTCTGCAGGGCTTCGCCGCCGCCGTGGTTTTGGCGGCTGTGGGTTTATTTTTAAAGGAGGACGTACAGTCGCTCCTGTGACAGTCGGATCTGATTATAATTACAAATGGGAGCAGACTGGGCCATTGTGATGGTTCATGGGAGAAATGATTGTACTCTGGTTTGCACACAGACACAGACCTTGTGGGTGGGGATGGAGGGCTGGGTGGATGTGAGCGGGGGAGGGGGGGGGGCAGAGGAAAACACTCCAGAGTGATTGATGGAGACAGTAAGAGGCACCCGAGCTGAGGCGCTCTGCTAGCTGGCTAGTTGAGACTGAAGCCACCGTGGCAGCAAACACTACATCTGGATGGCAGTTGACACTAATCAGTGCTTGTGGGTGCCCCTCCAGGAGGAGCTGCAGGCTGGGGGGCTGCAGGCTGGGGGGCTGCCTCAGCTCACTGGAGGGAGAGAGAGGGAGCCATGTCCAAAATGCTATTTTCTGTCAAAGTGTATTTGCCACTCCTGTTTTTTCCTCTCTTTATCTTACATATAGAAATCAGTGAGTATCTGTGCACCCTTGCACTGTCTCACCCATTTCTACACGCATGGCGCTGGAGGAAATGGGTGAGACAGCGCAAGGTCGCCTTCCCAGTGCCCCTCGCTGAAGGCTGTCTTGTGTTTCTTTCTCTCCCGTCTAATACGTTGGCACTGACAGTTGTTTGCGTTTACCATGACAGAAATGATTCACGCTTGACACTGGAGTCACGCCAGCAGAAAAGCTGCTGTAAAATGAATGTGTGCTTCGAATGAGCCGTACAAATCTTTCATGTTCTCTACGAGGTGAGGCAGCAGACTTCATGTAGCTCAAACAAAAAGTGAAACAGCACTCCAGCATCTCGGTGTCACATTGCTCTGAAAGAAGCACTGCATGTCTTTTTCCTCCCAAACAAAAGATGAGCATTTCTTTGTAGAGTATTAACCCAGCTTAAGATAAATACTGGTAATGAGGCAGGCTCATTGTTTAAGCAGGCCGCCTCCCTCCCTCTGTCTCTGTATGTGGCTGGGAGAGAGGAGACAGTGCCGGCTGTGTTGCCAGAAAGCAGCACCAACTCTTGTTTTTTCAGCCTCACACAGGCCTATGTTTTGTGCCCTTGTCCTACCTCCATCAGCCCGTGTCAGCCAAAGTCAAGAATTATAGTCGGTTAGATCGAAATTTGGAGCAACGGCTGTTATTGGATGACCAGCTGAGAGAGCAGAGATGGATAGGGGTGGTGGTACGGAGCCGTGGTGCACTCGCTGTGTGCAGTCTTTTGTTAAAGACATTGCGATCATTGTTGATGGGTAGAGTGTGTTCTCTTCTTATCGCAGGGGCCCAGCTTCTCAGTAGGGATCTCCAGGCAAAAGAGGCAAAGCTGTTGTTGTAAAAAAAATGTTTGTGTCCGTCTCCTGGTGCAGTCCACATCAAGCCCTGCAGCCGCCTGCTCAGGGAGGGGGGCAGATGGCCGACAGCGGCAGGTAGATGCGGCCACCTGTGTGTAGTAGCTTGATCTCAAAAGGTGATAAATGAAGCGCGGATATAAAGTGAGATGCTGTTAAAGTCAGGCAGCTTGAGGGCTGGATGTATTCATACGCTCCTCTAAGATGAATTGACGTGTGTCTCGGAACATAAAACGCTGCACTCTCCCTGAACCTGCCTCACCCACCTGCACTGCCAGGGATTTCCTCTGCCTCCTCGGTGCTCCTGGAGGGAACCTGTTGCAAACAGCTGGGGGCCTCGTGTGCATACAAATGCAAGCGGCGTTCTGTCCTGTGACAGTGCTGATGTCCAGGGCCTGCGCTTCCTCCCGTTGGTGACAGGCTACAGGCCGACGCTCTGCTTTTGCTGCTGTCGTGGAAGTGTTCTTGTAAAGGATCCCTGAATAGATGCGCTTTCATTTTCACAAATGTATCGGTCCACTCAGTCTGAGTAATAGGCAGCCACCCACATTACTTTTTACTTATTTATTTATTTTTATTTATGCTCCTATTTTTTTCTGTATCTTTTTATAGATTGGCAACCATTTAAATGACACAAATCTCTTACTGTCTCGACGTCTGAATATTGTTGTTCTGAATATGTTCCACTGTGGGCATATCAGGGTTTTATGGCAGTCATTAATTAAAGAGCCAGAGCCCACGAAAATGTGTTTTCTTGAGCTGTAAACTAAGCGATAAAGCTGCACAGGGAAACATGCTGCTGCGATATCCAGATTTCTATCTCAATGTCTAAAAATCTGCATTTGATGGGTTGAAAATGGCTCCACCAGAACAAAAGTAACATAAAAGAAATCAACACTTGGGTCATTGACAGTCATAATCTTTGGCGAAGGCAGGAGGCCGCCGCATACAGACAACGTCGCTCGCGTCCACAAGCAGGAAGTGTTTGCTCGTCTCATGTTGATTTCTGGGTGATTTGGCAACGTCTGGCTGCTGTCAGGGCTGGACTCTGGCCGCTGGACTCTGGCCGCTGGACTCTGGCCGCTGGACTCTGGCCGCTGGACTCTGGCCGCTGGACTCTGGTTGCTGGCCACAGCTCCTGTCATGGTAGTTGCCAGCAGACATCCAGACCAGGACTTCCTCTCATGTTTGCCACTTAGTTTTCCGTCTGATTAGAAGTGTGAGCTGGAGAGTGGAGGTGGAGTCATGTGACTGGCCACTGCACCCTCATCCTCGGAGCCAGCGCTGCTCATGAAGGCTTGCCAGAAGTCTTTTTGCAGGCTTCAGTCTGTTCCTCCTGAACTGCTGTCCGAGTACCACAGACTGGTCCTCGCAGGTGGTTGATGGTTCGTGTGAACACAAGTGCACTGTTTCCTTCTAAATTTAAAATGTAGAAAATGAGATGAAATCTGTCTCAGGGCTTCAAGGCTCCTCTGCCCAGATGTAGCAGCTGGAAACATGGACGAGGTGGAAATGAGAACTCATGGGGTGCACCATGGCCCCCGAAATAAGAGATCCATCACCAGGAGCTATTTTTATATCCAGGAGCTCTCTGTTCTGATTCTCGACTCGAGAGGCCTGGACCACGAAACTTAATTTAACTTCATGGTGCTTCCCTCCGCAGTATAATACCGGCTAAATTAGACGCAGTAGGGTGAGTGTCTATAAATGACAATTGTTACTCCACAGATATGAAATTGCCACTTTGCTTGATTCATGGAAACAACAAGAGGGCACGTTTGTTTTCTGAGAAGGCAAATTGGAAATTGGAGGTAATTATTCTCCAGCTGTTTTTTTTATTCCTGTGGTGGAATTTCCATGTGGCGTTGTGTTTCTGTATTGCTTGTTGGCTGTGTATTTGTTTTCCAAGGCTCGGATCACAAATGAGCATTTCTTGGCTGCAGAAAGTTTGTTCTAAGAGTTTAATGGAGGACAGATTGATTTACTCAGTCAGTTCAATGATCAATTTGCAGTGCTGGAATTTCTCTTTCGTTGTGTATCGCACTGGCAATTCTTCAGAAAAACAAAGCAAAAAAACAAATCCTGGTAGATATTCAAAGGACATGCATCCTGAATAATTCTCCAGTACTATGTACTCGTGCTGCTACTCGTGAAGTCCACCATGAGACAGGGTCAGAATTGACCCCGGAGCTGTTAGTATTTAAAGGGCAGACAAACTTTCATGGGAGGAAAAAAGCAGTTTTTGTTTATTTTTCATAAAACCGCTGATGGAAATGTGCAGAACGGTGCGTCCCAGATATCAAATACTGCACCGTCACCAAGCAATATCTTCAGTTCCACAAAAGTAAAGGATAAGCTGTCTGAGAAGCTTTTCCTGGCCCACGTATTTTGCCAAGTCCCCACAAGGGACCCTGCCATGGAGGGCTGATTTATAAGCAGCAGGGCAGTGACTTCAGACTGTGTCCATTCACCAGGTTGTTGTGACTGAGGAATGCTGCCTCCTTGACAGACTTGCAGCTCACACTCAGCGCTGTTTGTCTGTCAGCAAGCAGGGATGCATTCAAGGCCTTACGTAAGGGAGGGAGACAGGACTGGCGACATTTTTTTTTTTGGAGGTATATTGTAAACCTACAATTTGCATGAGTTGCCATGGACATGAAAAGACAATAAATGACTTCATTAAGGCCAGAGAGAGATTTGTGGGCGTGGCTTGTGCAGAGAGCTGGGGCCCTTCTCAGGCACAGCAGCACAGTTAATTCAGGAAGCAGGCTCAGGTTTGTGGGACACCGCTGCTTTGTCTTTCCCGCTCCATGGACGAGACGTCACCCCACCCGTGTCACTGATGCGTCAAATACGTCCCAGCCCTTAATTCACACACTCTGCTTTGTTCGCGCTGGTGTCCACTGCTCCCTCGTCGCTGCTCATACACTTAATCGCTCCGCTGGTGTTTGTGAGAGCCGTTGGCTGCGCTGTCGTCTCTGGTGGTATGTTTGACAGCTACTTGTTACTGGGATATTTGTCTGTTGCTGGTTTTCATTCTCATTCAGTTTTTTTTCTGTCATTTGAAGATTTATTTGACTAAAAGTCTTGTCTTTACTCAAAGAAATCTGTGTTAGTGGGTATAAATTATTTCCTGACATCCAGTCAGTTTTGTTTAAATCTTCTTCCGGTTCTGAAAACAGGCCGTTGACAAGCATTTTCTATTTCTTTGCATCCAAAATTAAAACTTCAACAAACAACAACAACATTTGTAGCCTTAAATTGCAGCTGATAGCCATTAAATCATATTTCCAATGTCGTTGAAACTAATAAGTTATGCTGTTTGGAAAAAGTCTTCTCATGTGTTCATGAATGTTGAACATTTTACACTGAAGAATCTGGTTCTTGATCTGCTTGAGTTCTCCAACAATGAGTTTTCTCACTATCTCCTAGCATTTCCTTTGTTTTGTTTGTGACTGTGATGGTGTGAGGAATGTGTCATCAGAACATTCCACACAGATGTGACCTTCGCGTCGTCTGAACACAGTTGCTCACGTCGACAACGCTGGCGCTTTGAGCGTCAGCTTCACTATCAGTGGCTGTTCTAGCAACAAAGTTCCGATTAACAAAGAGCTCATTGAAGTCACCTGCAGGCTCCCCCCAGACCCAGGTCAAGGCCCGGGGTCGGATCGGCTCTCATTCTCACTGACGGGTTATAAGAAGAAGACCGAGAGAGTGAAAACAAAGGATACCAGATGAACTTCCTTATCACTTGCTAAATGTGTTGGCTCTGTTTTTCCCGCTTCAACGAGAAATTATTCCAATGAATGCAATAACAGACAAATGTTGTATGCAGTGCACTATGGAACCTTTGGGATTCCCTCAACTAAAAGGATACGTCCACAGCTCTGGAGGAACAGTGCTGAATTGACGATTCTCATAATGCTAAAGGCTGCGCTGTGACTTTTCCACAAAGGAAGGGATCGTTTGAGAACAGAAAGTAAATCGCTGAGTGGCAAATCTTCCAAGTTGCTAGATATTAACCAAGTTGTTTCTGAGTAGCATTGTTTATGACATGGGTGCACGATGTTTAGCACCACTTTCGGCATTTTTTTGTGTCAGAATTTGTCCTTTCAGATTCTGTTGTGTCAAGCAGATGTTTTCAGAATGACAAATGAACAGGGCCTTTGGCAAGGGTGCCAAGAGACAAACCAACGCTGGGACTTCTGACCACAATCAAATGGCAAATGTGCGTATCGTCCAATGTAAATCCTAATGAAGGAGTCTTAATCATCTATCTCATATCGTTCAGTCCCCCAGGGAGCCGAGGAGGTCCCGCGCAGGGATGCGGTCCTCCTGGACAGCTCCAGTCTGACCAGCTTTGATAGCCCTGTTTAAGCGTCCCTCCATTCAAGAGGAAGCACATCAGGATCCAAGATGTGGGAAAGTTTGGTTTTCAGTCAGGATTTTGACCTCCAACCTCTATGAAAATGATAAAATGACTTAACAATGACATGAGCCACCCTTGAAAGAAGGCAGCTGAAGCCAACGCGGTGGTACGGGCCAGTGGACGGAAAGCCAAGTCAGTGAGTTATCATGTAAAATAACAAGATCTCTCGGTGACGCAATCATTCGCACGATCATCGTGGCTGTAATCTGGTACCTCTGACAGAGATAGAAAGAGGGGGAAGTTGTAGTAGCGAGACCACCATTAGCTTTTTGCCACAGTACATTGAGTCGCCCCTAATTCACCTGGAAGCTCAGCACACTGGTTTTCTTTGGCCAGTTTTGATCCTTGATCACCAATAATTTGATCACAACCGGCTCTTGTTTTTAACATGAATTTTTTTCCAATTCTTTATGTACTTGCATTTGCATTTGTTTTTCCTCTTATCTACGTATTGCACTCTGTGTAATGATATTAATCATGACAGTAGTAATTATTGTTGTTGTTTTTATTATTTTCACTTTATAATGTGGTGGTGGTGCTCGATGTCACTGTAAATCAGAGCTTAATTGACTTTCCAGGTTAAATAAAGACTGAAAGAAAGAGATGGATGAGAAAAGAGTGAGAAAGCCCAGTTCAGCCAGAACCAGAACCACATGTGAGTGAAATGACATCCCGATAGTTATCATGAGCTGCAGTGGGGCCGTGCATGGTGTGCAGTGTCAGTGTGCCAGTTTGGTGGACTTCCCTTCTCTACATAGACAATGACAAAAACAAAGAGCAGCGTTTCAGCTTGACAGTAAAACGCCACTGTCAGAGGCCACGTGAGGCAGCAGAGCAACGAGTGTGCTGTTGGTTTTAAACAAATCCCTTAAACCGGTGTTTGCCTATGATCCTGTATTGATAGAGATAATTCAGAGCAGCTGATTGTGTGTGTAAAAACCTGGTGTGAACAGCAGGAGAACCCTGATCATCCGGCTTCAATCTCCTCAGACAACTCAGAATACCCCCCCCCCCCCCCCCCCGCGCGTGCACAGTCCAACAGAGCGTCTCCTGGTTAGCTGTGAGCCGAACACTCATTCACTCTGGGTATTTCTTCTTCTACCGAGGTGCTGATGGAGCGCTCTCACAAGTCTGTTAATGAATGAAGTGTCCTTTCTCTTCAGCAAAGTGCTGATGGAGCCGCATGTTGAAGCAAAAGTGGAAGTGAGGAGCGCCAGCTGCTGGCACTGTCTCCTTGCACTGCCATTAACAAGTTGTCTTCTAATACACTGCCCTTCTGTTATTCAAGCTGTCTGAACTTTGATTCAACACTCGTGTTGCCCTGCTGACTGTTGTGGTCGGGACAACTGCCAAGCCGCCCTGCTGCACACTCACACATGCATGCCTCATCAGTGGGAAGTCACTCGGGCCTTGTGCACACCTGGGATTACGATCATGAACCTGCTAAGCACCTTGGATGCGTCTTGAGATCTTATTGCTGAAACCACAGTCAGGTGGTCTGTTGTGGTCATGGGCCACTCTGAGGGACCTCCTCATCAGCTGAGGAGAAATACACCAACGAGCATGTGAATGGCAGCATATGACCAAGAAGTCTTTCATCATGGGAGAAGCACATCGTACCGATGCATCAGAGATCTTCAGCAGGTTGATTTGTCAGGGGCATGCCGGGGAACAGACCTGTGGTCTGCCATTAACTTTCGACTGATAAGCCCAGGGAAGGAGGAAGCGCAGGGGAAGTGAGGCGCGTGCAAGCCCTCTCACTCGCTCACCAGCTCACTCGCCTGTGGTTCAGTTCAAACAGCACTTTATCTACCAGGAAACAAAAGGAGTGCCGTGAGAGATAATGGATGACAACCCCGACACGACCCCTGTGATGAATAGCAGCTTCTCTCGTTATTCGACTGTAATTAGTCTTATGTTTCTTTTTTCTTTTTGCAGCAACCAGTCGTCGACCGTAACCTTGCCAGGATTTATGACTTTGGTAGTGGGTGTTCTAATCTTCTCATGTGTTGCTCCTGTGTCTGGACTGGTTCGGCCTCTTATTGTGCGTCAAACATCCCTCTCCTCCCTGTACTGCTGATAGAATCAACCTGTTCCTGCTGCTGTTCTTCAACCTGACTTCCCTGCATGCCGGAGGGTTTACAGCCAGAGGTGGCTTCCTACAGCCTCCATATGTTCCCCTCCATCGGAGTCGAAATCTCAAGGGCAGGAAACAGATATGTAACTTTGGTAGGCAGGCAGTAGATATCCCCATCAATCATACACTATCACCTGCCCGTGTTCTTGACAGCGACTTGGTGATAAGGAGGTCGCTTGAGACTCTGCCCGCCATCAAGCATTAATAGCTGGGAGTTGTCGAACATGTGGGGAGTTGCTGCGTTCTGGGGGCACTTGTGCAGCTGTGTGGTTGTAATTTTGGAGCAGATGGCAGTTAGAGCTTAGCAAGCACATGTGGAATAACCTGTGTGCAATTATTAGGGGCTTGCCTGGGTGTTTCAGTGAAGCCCCAGAGTTTCCCATGTGTCCTACAGAGAGAGATGAGATGAAGCGAGGAGGGCGTCTCCCTTCGCCCTCGGCTCCACCAGAACACTCGCTGGGTCCACTGCTGCACTTTTTTCCCCTTTAGGATTTTTTTGTGCCCTCAGTGGGATTAAAAACCATACAGCATGCAGTGCTAATGCATGACATCATAGGGATGTGCATTCCCAACACTGCTGTGTCATGAATCATGATATTTGTTGTTTGTGTTCAGCAGTCAGGCAATGCTACGATACGGACGGTGCAAGTCACTGCTCGCATTACACGTTTACGCTGGACGACATGTTAAAGGCAGTGATCTGCTGGCTGGGCTGCGGTGCCCTTGACTACCAGGTTCATGACACCACGGACAGACCTCCTCAGACAGGAGGTCCCTGTTCTCTGGGTCTACGCACAATTTAACAAAGCTCCACGACTTTAGACATTTAAAAGTAAAACAAAATGGAAAATCAATGCGTGGTGGTCAGTGCTCTTATTGTGGTGAGCAGCCACAACTAAATCAATGTGCGTGAATGTGGTTAATATTTCAATTAGTGGCGTCATCGATCGAGCCTCCTGAGGGCAGGACTCGCCACTGAGGACTCCTGCCGAAGCCTTCAGGTTGATCAATAATGTTGTTCCACAAACACCAAAAGTGATTATTTGTCCCAGTCACTTTGAAGCCCTTAAGATAACAAGTCAAAACTCTTGGTAACAAAGGTGTCAGTCCGGGCGCGGAGCTATTCATTCCAAAGTTTTCACGGCGCGCGTTGGATCTGATCTGAATGGTTCTCCTCAGAGTGATTGATGAATGCAAACTCCACAGAGTGAGAGGACTGATTTAATGCAAAGGACCTGCAGGCGCTTATGGAGTCCAAACAGCTGATAAGAAGACAACAGAGAGGAAATATGAGCGTTTGTATTTCTATTTGTTGTTCACAAGTGCCTGGATCTGCTAGTGCACGTTATGGATACACACTTATGAATATTTAACTAGGGTGTCCCACATCATGGATGTTATGACAGTCATGTCCTGGTCCTGAGTGATTTAGATGAGGAAACAAAGCACACGGCACCCATAGAACCGTCCTGTTTTCATGAATATTTATGATAAATACATTCGCCAAGGGGACTCGCTGCATTTTAAAGTAGAGCAAGTGAGGAGATGAGCGTCTGCATGTGAAGGAGCTTCTCAGCCACAATCACGCCAGCAGCAACCCTCCAACAGATCATCCTGATTGCATCTAACATACCGCCGCCACGCATGGAGCCTCACTGATGACCCACACCGGCTCAAATGATGTACTTTGTTGCCAAGCAGCGCTTTCGCTCTGGAGTTGGAAAACTGAAAAGTGCATAACTGAAGTCAGGGGAGCTTTGAAATTCACGTGTACTTCCTTAACAAACATGAAGAGAAATTATTAATGATTTAATTTTTACTGCTTCCATCTGCACTTATTTAATGATGGGGTATATCTGAATATTTATACTTTAAAGTAATAGTGATGCTGTACACCTATGGTCCTAAACTTGTTTTGTGCCGGCGCCCCAGCAGCTACAAGGGAGGCTACGTTTCCTGAATGTGGTTTTTCTGAATATGATAACGACGGCGTGCCGCTGGCAGGTTTGATTGAAGGGTCTGGACATTCGGGATATTGTTGTCATTCATTTCCATGTTCAACGGAATGAAATTGGACGTTCAGACTGTGATTAGATTTTGTTATTGATTACAAGCAGCAGCCAATCAGAACACTCTCTCTCTCCCTCCCTCCCTCCCTCTCCTGTGGGTTGCTGTAGTTCCTCCAATGTTTACCATGTTCGAGTGTCTGCTCTGGCACTCTTTCTCTCTGTTAATTTGCCGGTGAGCTTCGCGGTCCTGTGTTATTGTTCCGTAGCGGCTCTGAATAATCATCACTTCATCAGTGAGGCGGAGGGTGACAGCTGAGGGCGCTCAGGCTGAGCCCTCCTCACCTCGTGTGGTTGTGTCTTCACACTACAGTACTTATTCACGGCTGCGCCCCCCCCCCCCCCATGAGTCGCGTGTGTGCGTCCTGTCTCATTCTCTGACTGCTGCACCTCTCAGCCGCTGAGGAATGCCAACCTTTGGAAATATTCACAAGAGATGCGTCCAGACACAAGAGACAAGAACATGAGCGTGTGATGTGACAGTTATTAATTTATACTTCAGCTCAAAATAATCACAGAATCTTGGCCGGTCCAGTTTCACAGGGTTTTCCTCACCAGGGGCAAGTGAGTGAACAGCCCAGCTGATACCATCAGTGGGGGTGTCAGGACTTCATCGGCTGCCTAATTCTCTGCAAACCTGCTTGCACTGTTTCAGCCTCCACAACGCTCATTACATTTCATGGAAGCTTACGTAGGCCTGCCTTATAATTAATGTTCAACGCTTGAGTGGCAATCTTAATTGTCTTTTAAATGGTCAGTACAAAAATGAACATTTACCATTAATCAAAAGTCCATTGGTGTGATTCCTGAGGCATTTCTCAGCCTCGCTAACACACTAATGACTTTGGCCACAAGGCTATTGTCCTAAATTGAATGAAAGTAATTTTTGTTATTGTGTCTCATAATCTGTAAATGGTTCAGGGGTTAGAAACCAGTTGCAGTATGTGGTTTTCCTGGAAAGCTCCCAGTTTGAACATACGCTTTGATGACCAAGCTGCGTTATTAAAAACCTGCTTCCCATTCCTACTCCAAATCAGAGGAACCCTCTTATTTCCAAATGGGCACTCAATCAAAATGGCCTCAGGACCGTTGGTGCTTGTGTAGCTGCTGTGATCCAGATCCATCCTCTGCGTCCAGAACCAGAACTACTCCAACTCAGTAGGCTCACAGATGGTGAACTGCATTTGCCAGGGATGCTGACAACAAACATGCATCACTGACACATTAGCAGCTCTGTTCTCTCATGCTAACACGATCCAGGTCACCAGAACGCTGGCATGCTGAGCTCCATGGAGCAACGTTACACCGCAGACATCAACAAGCTCTGGTGGCGCTAATGCTAGCTAGCTAACGGTATTGATTTGTTACGAGCATCCACACTGTCTTACTGGATCTACAACGGATGAACTTGATTCAGACACAATAGCTAGAGGTTTACAACACAAGATATAGGAAGTAGAAATATATAAATATTTCATACGTTTGATAATGTGTTCAATACATTATCGCTTTTATCTGTTGTAAGTACTTCGGCATATGTGGCTGTTATGAGGTGAACGTCAACACAATCTTCCAAGTGTTAACAGCGAAGCGTCACGCTGTGATGCGCCGATGCAGGCGAGTGTGTTCTGGTAGCAGAGCTGCCCCCCCCAAAACTGCTGCTGTTCTAGTCAGGGCTCAGGCAAGAGGAGGAGAGCCAGACGACCCGTCTCCCCAGAACCACCGGGAAGGAAGCAAGGTCAGAAACAAGGCTTTCTGCTGCCTCCTAATTCTTGACTGAATGTAATTGCAATGAATCAAAATACTCCAGAAATAAAATAGGATAAAATGACACCATCATCGGGCATCAGCTTCTTTCTGGGCCTCATGTTTCATGTTGATGGAAGGGAACAAACTGAAACAAGGGTCACTGTCACGGAGGCAAACCTATGACTCATCAAAATGGAAAAACATCCCTCTTGTTTAGATATAAAAACTATACATTGAGAGATTAATGTACACGTGAACACTCACACACACATTACATATATATGAGTGTGTGTTTATGTATATGTGTGCGTATATATTGGTGTGATGAGGCTCAAGTCTTTTTCATAGACATGTTAAAAGCCAGACAAATGTGTTTTCCCCATGTTGCTGAGAAATGTTTCATGAAGAAGGGTACGAATGACATACAGACCGACTCCTCGGCCAGAATAAAGATGCTCTGAAATTGGGAAGTTTGCTGAGGAACTACAGATTTCTGGCTCAGAGTTTATGAAAAAATCTCTGTGAGGAAACACCGTACAACGTCTTTTATCAAATTACATTTAAGAGCCAAACAGCATGAATTGTGTTCCTGTTGGAATGATGTGAATCCTCCGTTCACCACAGTGTGTTCGGAGTGTTTGTGTGTGTGTGTGTGTGTGGTGCACCGGCACGGCTGGTCTCCACCCAACCCTCTGCCCTGGTGTAACCAACAGTCTTGCTGCTGTCACACCTTGCCATGACCCCATCTCCTCACAGAATGCCTGTTGGCTGAGCCAACTGTGGCGAGGACACGAGCCGGTGACGATGGGCTGGCGTGATGGATCAGTTCGCCCCGTGTGGGAAGAGAAGCTTGTAAAATCCATTTCTCCCTGCTGTATCTCCTGGTTTTCCAACCTGCCTGCTCCCGTATTGTCATCTGTACACTGATGACATCAAAACCTGCTACCAGACGCCAGGCTTGTGCTTGGCGCCTGATCAGGATCTACTCCTTCGTGTTTCACAGCTTCGCGATGCGGAGCATGAAATCTCCTCCTCCTCACATTCGAGGGCCAATTGAGGCTCAGTTTGCAGCTTGAACAGGTGGATGAGGACACCTGAAGCCTCTGACGCTGAGATGGACTCCGTAGCCATTGAGGACACAACTGGCGTCCATTAGCTCTTATTCTCAATGAATGTAGAATATTTGAATATTCATGGGTTTTTCTGCGAGGGGAAAAGAATAGTAGTCGACCCACAAGTAATAAGACGCTGCAGGAATGTGAAACTGGGTCACCACTGACGAGTTGAATTTCAAATGGAAAAAGTCCTGCTCAGTTTGCATATTTCTTAGAAAATCAAATTTTTGAAAGCTGTGTTCTACTCCTCCCTCATTATCAGACCCCCGCAGGTTATGAGTTTCAACGTCTGACTCCACACCTGCACTGGCAAGTCCAGCCCTGGAGTGTGTATCAGACTCAGATCCATATTTAAACCTCCTGTGATGTCACGACGCCTGCGCCCACATGTTCAGCCTAGACTCCCGGTGGCAGAGACCCCCCCAGTAGGTGAAGGTACACAGCCATTATTTAAATATTCTTAGTTTGAGAAACACTTCAGCTCTTCAGAAGCACTTGGAACAGAGACACGAGGCGGTAGGTTTTTTTTCTTGTTGCACTGGAGGATGAGAAGAACGTTTTCATTCCACGTCTGCCAGACGAGGGAAAAAGATTTTAGACTCTCCTGCTGGGGGTCAGATAACGGCACGAAGGTGCAAGATGGTGGCTGCTGCCCTTCAAACACATGTGTACTCACATCCTTTCTGGAGTTTGAGAGGTGCTTGATTAATTGAAATTACCTTTGAATTACAAAGTGGCCTGCTGTAGTTTTCAACCCACCGGCAGGCGCAGCTTTTCTTGCAGGTTAATTATGTGTCAAATTAAATACTGTGGTGCAGCAGCAGAGACGTTCACATACAGAGACTGAACACTCAGACATCCAAACATACAGATGCTCACAGAAGTCGCACAGGAATCATTTTAATTGGTTTTTCAATGAGAAATAAATTATCAGCAATCAACTGTCCCTCTACGATTGCGTCATATCACAATGGCACCAACAGTCAGAATAGTTCCAATACCAGCAGCCTTCCTGGACCCACCCTCACCTGCGGACGTGGGTCATGGCAGTAACACGCAGGGCCAGGTCATAGGAGCAGGGACTCTCCTGCCTTAGGAGGCTTGTGAGCTGCAGGGCTGGACTCATGGCATCAGTCTGAAGCTCCCTCCCCAAGCCTGCATTGCCACATTCAACCTAAGAATGAGCCTTGGGCTGCAGGGCCTGCAGACACGGGCCAGCAGCGAACTCACTCCTGTCAGCTTGTTCTGGTACAGGAGCGTCTGACGACTGCCAAACGTCTGTCAAGATGCTGGTCCATCATGTGACATGCAAGCAGCTTTCATGAACATAAGATTACCGGTGTAACCAAACCTTTGAACATGCCAATGGTTGCCCAGACAGGTGTATGTCCATATACCTTTGAAACAAGGTAACTGAGAGAGGAAATTACAACTGTGCTGCTTGAGAGATACAATTATACGACTACTGTGTTGTTGCTACGCAGACGATTCTGCCCAATGACACGCGTGTTGTTTTTGACCCACTGCGTGTGTGTGCTCAACTGAAAAGCAAGTTTTCTGGTGGCAAAACAGATTAAAACAAACAAAGGAGAAGAAAGAAAAGAGGAGTGACAAATGTTAAGAGCGGCTAGAAATATTGTGAACAAAAACACTTCTAGTCACCTTTCTGTGACTGATTCCTTGACTCAGAGCCACATGGAACACACGTTCTTCTCCAAGAACTCAGATCTGCCTCGAAATGAGGGACTGAAATGACTTGGCCAGGTAATGAAGTCAAATCCAGCCTCAAATATTGGCCCCCAACTGCTGCACCTCCTCCTCTGACGTACCTGGAGCCATCTGTCGAGAGGCAGCAAAAGACCAGTACGAGACTGTTGCTCACAGCCTCGTTTCCCTTTCATCTCTTTGCTTTGCTCTATATTTATTGCACATTCAATTCTTTGCAACTTAATTAGATTTTGCCAGCTCGAGCAGTAGCGGTGAATGTAGACAGATGTAGTGTGCTTATGGCATTGATTTTGATACACAGGAACACTGGATCCAGCAGCAGGGTTTCTACTCGCTCCTGACTTTGAGGAGCTGCGTGCGTGTTAGTAGGAAGTGGAATCGACTCCCCACATTCAGCAGACATGTAGAGGATTGCTGGCTGTCCAGGACACTGCAGACGGAGCCCTTCCGTTAACCTGGTATTGCCACAGATGCGTCACCTGCCGGGCCTCCGCTGGGCCTTCGCCATGAAGGTGGACCCAACTCAGTACAGAACCACTTGAGGGGACTGCAGCTGGAAGACTGCGACCTCCTCTTTCCATTCCCTCCTCCCTTCTTCTGCTGTGTCTTCCTCTTGAGTTGATTCATTCTTGGTGAATCAGCAGCGATCAGCTGTTTATGTTTGTGGTCACTGTCATGTGACACCTCTGGCCTTCTACCCGATGCGCTCACTTCCAGGCAGCGTCCTGTGCTTCAGTAGCTTCTTTTTCTTCTTCATGCCACAATATTTAAACTGTTAAATGCTAATTTCACAACGTGGCAGAGTAGATATCAGGCTTATAGTTGCTTAATGCCATAATAGGCTAATTGTTGACTCTGTATGTGTGTGTGTGTGTGTGTGTGTGTGTGTGTAAGTGAAGGTTAATGTAGCTTCACAAATTAAGCTTCATATTAAGTGTTGCACATTATTTACAGCCAGCCCCCTTTGAGGAGCAGAGAGGGAGGGAGGAGCGGCAAAAGGAAGTGGAGGAGCTCTTCCAAACAGGCTCCTACTCATTCAGCGATTAGTTTTACTAGAATGCAACGAGTCCGTTAAAGAATACTGTTGAATGTGCGAATGCTTTCTAATGAGTCTCAAATTCATAGACTCAGTGCATGGTCACATTTGGGTTTATGCGCTTCCATGTATGTGTGTACGTATAAGTACTATGTAACACCGTCTACCAGAGCTACAGGAGGGCTGATTCCAGCCTCTGCTCCTCCAAACAAAGACAAGAGCATATCAGTGCTCCCTCAGGCAACACTGGGAACAGCAGCTCAGCAGGAAACACCCTTCCATCAACCACAGACACCCTGATACAAAGTAAAGACCCTACAGTACCAGACCCTGCAAGCCTAGTGTGCTGGTCTGCCTGCTCAATGTTTCTACAAGGCCCGTGTGAGGCAGAGGGAGCCTGCCTCCTGCTGGAGACACCAAGACTCCACAACACCAACTTCCATAAGTTGTGTGTGTGTGTGTGTGTGTGTGCACCCTGAACCACTGTAACTGAAGGCTGAGTGAAGATGCAGAGAGTCAGACACTTTGTTCAGCTTGGTTACTGAGTTGCTGCTGAGTCCAACAGCTACATGCTGAGGAACCCGTTGAGCCTGATGGTTCTGTGTGGGGGTGGATGGCCCCCAGTGCCCTGCTATTCGGGCCAGGAAACATTCAATGACGTTACAATGTGATGTCACTGACCACCAGCAGGTTGTCCATTGCCAGGAACGTCGCAATACCAGGCCTTTGGTTCAATCCCATACCAGCGAATTTACAGGATCCCCAAAACTAATTTTGATACCACAATAATTGTTTGTCAAGACTACAGTAATGGAGTCAATACATTTCAGAATCCCCCCTGCTGCACCGACTTGGTACCAGAACAGCACACTTGTAGTGACGCTGTTGAACCCCCCACAGTGAGCTGCAGTCTTTAAGGTGTGGGCCAGACCAGAACCTAACTCCTGGTGCAGGTCTTTATTCAGAGTAGAAAATAAAAGCATCGAATGAATGTTGGAATGGTTTTAATTTTTCTGACTCATCAATGGGTAATGCAGCCCCCCTCCCCCTGCTGGATTTTCCCTCCACTTCCTCGCTCCCCAGTATAGTACACTTGAATATAGTACATGTAGTACACTCCGAAGTGGAACATTGTTGTTGTTTTTTTATCCTGTCCAGCAGTTTTGTGATTAACCCCGGTCCACGGGCTGGTTCACTGGCTGTGGGCATCACTCGTCTGAGCTCTGATTGGACTGTTCACCGGAGGCACATGCCGACTTGGCTAAATATCATCCTGCCATTTTCCACTTCTGCGAATGACAAACATTGGCGTGAGCAAACTTGTGAACATTGTGTGGCTGTCATTTGTCAGACCCCATAATTACTTTTAACAGAACTACTGTCAGCAAATATGTTTGGCTCCTGCAAACCCCAAGAGACTCACGCTGCGTGTGCTGTGGAATATTCAGAGATTATTTCAGAGATGTACAATAAGAAGCTGCTGTGTTGGGAAGGAGAGACAGAGCATGAACAAAGTGAAGCTCCCGTCTCTCTTCATCACTCTCTTGAGGAATCTCTAGATTTCTCTCTGAAAGTGGGAAAAAAAAACTGTTAAAGCTGCTGCGGTAATTTATTCACAAAGATATTTAAAGTAATTTACCAAAATGGCTGATGCTGAATTTGAACTTTCTCTGATTGTCTCAGATTAGGACAGTCAAATCCTTAAGGCTCGCCTGCAGCCATTTGGAAGGCCATGCATTGGTAATGCCCGCTGGGAAGCTGGACACCAGCTGGCGCCCTCCATCTCTTCTACTTTCTTTCTTTGCATGAATGTTCCATACATCAGGGTGAAAACAAGCTCAGCTTTCTTGTGTTCACTTAACTCAATTTTAGAACGACAGATACGGATTTGCTCTCCTGATAGCAGCTGTGGGGCTTGTTGCTGTATTAAGGCTGATTGGTGAAAGGTTCCAACACGCCTGATTTCCTCCCACAATGCACGTACAGCCCTGTGCCTCCTATCTGCAGCTGTCAGCTGAAGCCAATTGAGAGAGGAACGCAGTTTTATCATAAACGGTGTAATGCATCCTCATGGTGCATGCTTTTTGCGGTGCTGTTTACTCCCTGCTCGGTGTACGCACTCCCACATGGAGCAGATATGCTGGACAAGTTCATTGGTGTGTTCACGGTGTTCTAAATTGAGGCAAGCCCACACTGGATCATCAATAGGCTGACGCAGTGTTGTGGTGCTGGAGACTTAACAATAATATCTAAATCAGGGAATTTTGGGGAGTGTGAGACGGTAATGAATCACTTCTGTCTCATAGCATTTTCTACAGCACTGCTTTGAGAATCCTGACACACTGTATCTCTCTCACCAGATGGTGGGCTTCTTGGAAGTTGTTTCCACAGGGGTTCCGTAGCTCTACCGTGAGGCACCAGCAGCCCTCAGACGTAATAATGCCATTAGTATGCACAGAAGTGCTCAGGCCTTCTTTTTCCATACGCCTGGAGCTCCGATGCTCCGACCCAGTGTCAGATTTGTGCCAGTCGAGGTGCCATTCTGAAGACGTCACCTCGTCAAAATACTGCATCATTAGAACCAGTGCTGTTTGATACCTGCAGCTCCGGTATTAGTGATGTAGCATCCTGTTCACTGTAAATGTGGGATTTTTACAAATTGATTTGAATTCACAAGCAGTGTTCAACAGCGAGTTGAACACAAATAAAAAATACAAGTCTCACGAGCAGACGTTTTCCAATGCAAGAGAACTAATTTCAGTCTCTGCTGTCCTGTTTCTGTGTTGTCATATTTATCAAGTCGGTCAAAAGCACCGTGCAGAAACAAGGTCACAGACAAAAGAGAAGGAACCAATCTCACCGTCAACACTTTAAACCATGACATCAGGATCACGTCAGCAGATGCACACAGACACCACAGGCTGCCCAGCCCCTCTGAGGGGGAGGCATTCACGTAGCACAGTCGCCTTTTTGGTCCAAACCTACATACCACTGTGATAACAATCCTCCGCAAGATCGCTGCTTCACACATACGGACCTTCCACAGTCAGGGAGCCTGCAGCACCACAGGTCTTCCTCTAGTCGCTCAGGCTGAATCCCTGTTGGTCAGCACAAAATGCCAGAGCCTGATTTTATTAGTTCATATTCGCCTGTCACCAATGGATCCCTCTACCGACATTACAACTCCACTATGTGTTGTATCAGTTATGTTTGTTGTTAAATGCATGATCAGCTTGTGTGTTTGGAATCAGTTTGACTGTGTGCAGTTCAACACTGAACTTTATCAGGACTAACCAGACCCCTGAGGTGAGGGGCCACCGTGAGACCCTGACTGACTTATGACATACACATGGATCATCAGGCTGAGCTCGATGTGATTAAGGGTCAAGAAACATGACAAGGAACATTTGTAAGTTCAGTGAAATGCAGTGAGAGTGCGTTGGATCACTTCTATGTACTGCAGCTTCACCTCACCCAGTGTCATCCAATGGCTCTAGCGGATCTAGAACTGCACTCTTGTAGTTATTGAGCGTGTTCCAACAGTCCCCCAGCAAGTACTTCAACATCGCTACCAAAAACTTCCTCTCAACGAGCTGAAACATTGAGCAAGTCCAGGCTCAGGCCAAATATTGATCTCCATCCAACCACAGCCAAAAGGATCCGAGTCCGAGCAGGGCCAGTTCAGGGGAACTGGAGACGAGCCTTCGGTCACCTTAATGATTGCTAGTTTGCCAGCACGTCCTGACCTGGAGCCCCGGTGCTGCATGGTTTCCATGTTTCTTTGCTCCAGCGCATCTGATTCAAAGGGTCATTGGGGACCAGGACCAGGACCAGGAACCACTGCTACATCTGACAGTCTATTTACACAAGATGGTCCAAAGCTTCATCACTTTATTTCAATTTGAATTGTTGGGATCAGTTGGACCAGGACCTCATCTCCCAACATGCTCTCTGTCAAATATCTAACAGCAGTAGAGCAGCTGGACATCCCGAGCTCTGCGTGTGGCAGCGGCGAGCAGCTAGTGGCAGAACAATGGGAGGCTGTAACACTTCTTGACATGTCAACAAACAGTGGCTTCTTGTCACCCAACACTCCAGCTTGTCTGCATGGTGTCCCAACAGATGGGGGCCAGTCTGAGGGTTCCGTGCTGTAGCATCGTTCTTTTATGGAGTTTTAGAGAGAAACGTGTGCACCTTTTACATAATCCACCCATTCAGTCCCAGGGTGGACAGGATGGTATTGTCCCTAGATAGTACCTCCTCTAGCTGTGGTCCACTGAGGAATGGTTGTAACCCATCTCTTGTCCTTGTCCATATTGTGCCGGTGCACTCAGACACTCTGATCATGGGGCCCCGGCGAAGATGAGCTTTATCTTTAAGTTCTCACATCAGTCAGGAGTCAAGGTCACAGCAGGTAGTCGGCTTTGGGTCATGACAGGGAGGTGTCCCTGCTTGTCCTCGGGCAGGACGTGTTGTGTCTCTTGGAAATGTGACAGCCTCTTTTGTTACAGCCTGAGTGCCTCTTAGCGTCCAAGCAGAGGTCTGATGTGTCGTATTTTCAATGCTGCAGAGTAACTTTGCTAAACGTTCCCATGAGCCCATAGCGATGATGAGAAATGTTTAGCTTCTGCTGCTGGGAACAGCGTATCTGTGGCATTACAATCAACTTCCAACCATGCCAGTTCACAGGGATTGGATTTATTCGGCAGATATTTCATATAATATGCAGCGTATGGCACATTTACATCTTCAGCAACTCAAAAACAGTTTGCTCTTTCTTTAAAGGCTCCCACGGCAAACTAAACCCGGCCGCCACAGGCTCCAATGCTCGTTTCTGCTTCACATTTTCTATTTTCCTTGTCCAAAAAAAAAAGGAATAAAAAAATTAATGGAACATTTGTGAAATTAAAGTTGTGATCCTTGAATAATGTGGGTGTTTTTGTGGGGTGGTTGTGGGGGCCTGGGTATTTGCATGTGCCTAACTAAGCCAAGCAAGTTAGTTGTAAAGTTAATTAACAGTAACTCCTAAGTGGGTGTGATTTTAAATCCCCCACAAACCCCCTGCAGCAAGCTGGAGGGGTTAGTGATTAGGATTCCTCCTCAATAGCTCCCTCGCATCAAATCCCGCACAGGCAACCATGAGTGCAAATCTGTGTCACTGGAATCATATTTTAAGCTTAGGGAAGTCGTAACCTCCGCCCAGACATGATTGGGTCCTGGATTTGTAAAGTCGTGTTACGGGCTTCATCTGGAGGACCAAGCAGAAGTGTCTGGTGTGGTGCCTAGTAACCCATCATTCCTCCGTCTCTCTCCCGGCTGGAGCCGGAGATGGAGGCTCGACCATCGGTATCATCCCCTCTGCCGTGGCTGCCGTGTCCTCTGGTCCCCCGCGGACAACTGCTTTATTGGATAAGATGCAGTGGACCACTCCATCTAATGCTGCGTCCTGTGAACAGCAGCACCTACAGCGCGTCCCTGTGCCTCACAGAGTACATTTATAGTGTTTCCATGTGCAGGAGTTTTTACGGTGGCCTGCCACAGATCCATCTTGTTTTATTAATATTCAAAATATAAATATGGGTGATCTTGTTCCACGGCACGAGATTTCCTCCACACACACACACACACACACACACACAGTGGGTAGGTGAAGTGTCCATCTCCAGCACTGAGGGGACAATGGCCACCAGCTGGCTGAGACGAGGCTGTAAAGGTGTCTCTCCAAACACAAGCTTGTAAGATCCAGCTTACCCTGGTCTGGAACGCTCTTGTCTTGTGCTGAGGAGACAACATTTATGGGTGTGCGTGTGAACAAAGGAGCAGGTGAGCCGGTGCAGTGGGGTCTCTGATCTGGTGTGGAGGGAGACCCGTTCATTGGCCACGCTGCCATGTGCTGAGGTGAGGGTAGAAACCGGAGACAACCTCGGCAGACGGAGAGGAGGAAAGAGGAAGGACTCGGAGGCTTGTTGCTGGCAGCGATTACAGTCTCAGCTTCAAATCAATCTCACACGCTGAGAAAGCATCAAACGGGCCTGAAAGTAAGGCACTGGAGAACGTGGCGTTAGGGTTGATGGTGTTTAGCAAGTACAGCACATTTTAAATAATATAATAAAGCATAACAAACTGCCAGTTTGCTGATTGTCAGACTTAGATAGTTATGAGTGAGGAAGCTGCTGGGGTCAACTATTGTTATGGCCTATTTATCGTCTTTGAAACAACAGCTCTGCTTCAGTATTGCCAATATTTAGGCAAAGGATCAATACCTCTGATTATATTTCCATGAATTTACATGTTTCCATCGTCAAACTGGAGAGGAAACCTGCTGTTCTCTTCCTTTCCTCCCCCCTGATTGAAGATCTACTGTGGTTTGTTTTCCCACTGCTGTTGTGTTGTAGCCCTTCATTGATCTCACACACACACACACACACACACACACACACACACACACACACACACACACACCAACAACAGAGCAGCATGATGCCTTGTGATTGTTGTCACTACACCCTAAATGCTCCAAGCACATCCAACTGAGGGCTGACCGGGGGGGGGGGGCAGTGCTACCTGGTCACCCTGATCCAGCGGCCCCTCCCAGCACCAGTGGCCCTAAATGTAGAGTGTTCCTGCCAAGAGTCAGCAGTGGCACAAGTGGATGCTGGAGTCTGTTGCTTCCCTGCTGCAGAGCTTCTCAGGAGTGAACACAGTCTGAATGATGATATAAAGACAGTAATAAACATAAGGAGGCTGAGCTGCAGCCGCTGGGTCCCAGACGGGGATGGTTGTACGTTGACGGGGGAGGCTATAATTATGGTCGAATCTTTGGAACAGCTGCTCTGCTTTATTTTTGCAAAAATACTGAAGCGAAATGCATACTACGATCAATGTTTATCTTTGATATTCTAACGCTGTTATGTGCTTTCTTTTTTTTTGTCCTTTAACTCCCACATTCAACAAATCTCCAGGACGCCTTCTTCCATCTACGTAACATCGCTAAGATCAGACACATCCTGGCTCAAGAAGATGCAGGAAAACTAGTCCCTGCTTTTGTCACTTCCAGGCTGCATTACTGCACCTCCCTCCTACCAGGCTGGACTAATAAGTCCCTAAAGACTCTCCAGCTGGTCCAGAACGCTGCTGCCCGTGTGTTGACTAGAACTGGTAGCAGAGACCAGGTCTCTCCTGGACTGGCTTCTCTGCATGACTCCCTGTCAGATTCAGAACAGAATTTAAAATTCTTCTTCTACCATCAAAGTCCTCAACAGTCAGGCTCCTTCATCCCTGACAGAGCTCCTAGTCCCCTATGATCCAGCTAGAACCCTTCACTCCCAGGATGCAGGGTTCCTGCTGGTTCCTAGAGTTCTAACAGTAGAATGGAGCCAGAGCCTTCAGCTATCAGGCTCCCCTCCTGTGGAACCGTCTCCCAGTTTCAGTCCAGGACCCAGACCCCCTCTCTAGGTTTAAGAGCAGATTTAAGACCTTCCTTGTTGATCAGGCTTATAGTCAGGACTGCTTAGGCTGGCCCTTAGACTGCTGCTATAGGCTCAGACTGCTGGGATCTCCCATGATGCACTGGGCTTCTCTCTCCTCCTGTATGTGTTACACATGAATCATATTCACATGTGTAACACAGCCTTCAGGCTCCCTACATCCCAGATCCTGGGTGCTGCTGGAGGAGGCTGCAGACCTGAAGAGGCTCCAGCTGCCACCCGTAGCTCCACCTGCTCACATCCCCGTCTGTCCATCAGTCTCTCCTCCTTTCTCTCTCTCTTTATGTCTGTCCCTCTCTTTCCTTCTGTCTCTCTGTCCTCCTCCATTCTCTGTCTTTGTCTCTGTCCTGCTCTCTCTCCGTCCCCACTGATCCTGGATCTGCTCCACCTTCCTGCTGGTAAAGGAAGGTTCTGGTGGCTGCTGTTGCAGGATGTGCTGCTGATGGAGAATTGTTGGGTGGAGGTTCATTGAAGGAGGGAGGTGCTGGACCTGCTCTACTTGGACAGTCAGGACAGAACTTTGGTTGGGGTTTGGCGCCGTACAAATAAAACTGGCTTGACTTTGTCAAGCTTGAGCAGACACCTGCTGGTACCTTGCTTTTACTTTGTTTTCCTCATTGTTGTGTTGCAGCCCTTCACCTATCTCTCTCTCTCTCTCTCTCTCTCTCTCTCTCTCTCTCTCTCTCTCTCTCACACACACACACTCACACTCACACTCACACTCACACTCACACACATCTACAGAGCTGAGTTTTGTAGATGTTTAGTGAAGGTGCAGTCTTCTTTCTCTCCCTCAAGGACCTTCCCCGACTCCAGGGAAGCTGCTCCCAATCCTCCCAGCTCTCGTGCAGGTCAGCGGGCCTCGCAGCTGTCTAAGCTGGCCATGCTTCCTCTGCTCCAACCATGTTCCTTGCTACACTGGAGGAGTTGAAGCCCACTGGCCCACATTCAGGGTTGAGAGACCTGGTTCCTCCTCGGAGTCTGAGGATCTGCCCTGACCCCTGTCTCGTTTGTCTAAACTGGAAAAGGCACAGCTCTCATCTTGTTATCAATTAATTCAATATTTTTAATCTCATTTATTTATATATCATGTTTTATCTTTCATCTATCTCCTAGAAGTATATTTTTACTCCTTGAGGACATGAGGAGGGCGAGTGAGCCGCCGGTCTGTATTACTGTCTGTTTTGATTTTAGTTGAATGGCTGGAATGGTCAAACGTGTGTGAGGGGCGTCTGCTGTTAATGTACTGTAGCACAAACCCGAGTTTGGCCGCAAACGTTGAAGAGAACGAGCCTAGCTGGCAGCGGAGCTGCAGCCAGGTGTGAACCCTCCCTGCTTTGATCTGTGAGCCGTGTCTGACAGCAGACAGGTTAAGACTGCCGGCAGCAGCAAGCTGGTTCTCTGAGCTCGCTGCACCCGCCTGTCTGCTGGGAAGCAGCCTGCAGGCACATGTGCAGCTGAAGCAGACGGGCCCAGCCCACTGATATACCTGGCACATAATAGGCACATAACTCAGACGTATCGGTATCAGCACCAAACAACCAGCTGATACGCCATTAATCAGACAACATCAGATGGTCTATCTGATGTTGTCATTATACATTTGTCCAGCTTATATATGAAAAAAATATATATATATGTGTGTGTGTGTGTGTGTTCATAGCTGTGTTCGCATTTGACAATGATACAACCCGCATTTGATACAACCCTCTCCCGCTCGGCCGTCCAAGTCTTCCCGTCCACCTCATGGTGTCTGCTCGCTGCTACGCTACAGCTTAGCCCCGTCGGTCTGAACCTCTTGAGGTTGTTGTCTGCCAGTTGCACCAACACACCAAAATAACAGAAGTTCAGTGGTTTTTGTCCTTTTTGTTTCTCATTACCTAGAAATTAATTGTAAAAACATAAAAAAGTGTTTTTTCTTTTCTCCACTGAATCCAAAGCCAAAGATTAAATGGTCCAATTTTGGATTTGCTTTTTTTATTTTTATTTTTTATTTTGAGGTCTATGGACTGGAACCAGAGTCATTAACAGTTTGAACACCATCATAAAAGCCAAGTGGATGTTCCTGCGATGAATGTTACATTTTTGCAAAGCAGGTTAAACAAGCGACCTAAAAATATTGCAAATATGCAGAGAAACGATTCCATGATGGCTCATTGTTTAAAAACCACTTTTTAACGGCCAGTTTCACCGTTCACCTGACAGACACCCTGATGGCAGTGGCAGCTTTAGAGCAGCAGGTGCAGCTGGAGACACCATCCTGCTAACCAGGGGGAGTCTTAAACTGCTGCTGGAGCTTCCAGCACAACCTTCATCCTTCCCTACTGCTCAGTCCTCCTCAGCTTTTCAGCATCTCTGTTCTTCTCTTAAACGTGGCTGGGAGAGCCAATGGTTGTCTGTCTCTATGTGTTGGCCCTGCCATGGACTGGTGACCCCTCCGGGGTGAACCCTGCCTCTCACCTGAAGGCTGCTGGGATAGGCTCCACCCCCGTGACCCTTAACAGGATAAGTGGAAGAAAATGGATGGATGGATGGAGAAATCCCAGCTGAGTTCTCTCCCTGTAGATTGGGCAGGCTCAGGGAGGCAGATCGTCTTAGGTCACACATTATTTTTTACAAGTGATCCCCTGAAATCGTCGGGCTATCATCTCAATCTCCCTTCCTCTCGTGGCGGTCCAGGGTCCTGATGATTGACCGCACACATCATGGAGCTGTAGGTTCTGTGTTGATCCCCTCAAGACTGCTTGTGTACTGACATCTGTGCTGAAGGAGCTCAGCTTGTTATTGGCAGTCGTGAAGTAGACGAGCATAAATGACACGTTCCCTCCTATGACTTGGTGATATACTTGAAGAATTGAGACCAACATGAGGCTTTTGTTCAAGTGCTGTATCGGAACCAAATGAATTCAGCCTGAAGTTATAAAAGTAGTGTGAAAATGTGGTGTCTGCTATTATCAGCGACTAGTTTGCTCAATTACCGTTCATCTAAATCATTCTGACCCTGAACAAATAAAGACCGCTTTTGGTTGACAGTTTTGTAATTGATCAATAGTATTGATAAGGGTTGTAGTTAGTTGTTAATCTGTCCATCCCTAGACTGTACTAAGCCATGAACCTTTAGTAGGCTGGGGGTGGAATTACTGCCTCCTAATCTGGACAGCTTGGTTCCTCCGAGACACAAACATGAGAGCAGAGGCTCACATGGTCCCACGCGCTCACATGGAGACAGGAGTGGAGCTTATAGCATTTTTAGAAGATGTTACTTGAATTGGTGCAATTGTGAAGCAGTTTGCTTGCAGCCAACTCAGGGAGACATTAGCATTTGTTAAGAGATGTTTCTCTGTTTAGCTGTTTTGATTCCACCCACCCCTGCCAAAAATATACCGGTGTTTAGCTGCTGGATCTCCTCCTTAAAAGTCATAGATCGGCATTTAGACGATGCTTCTCCTTCCTTGTCTGCTCTTCATGTTTGACAGGCATGTGGTGGCAGCGCCAGGGCCTGGCAGCTTTGGCAGCTCTGGGGTCTCAGCTCAACTTCTTGGCTGTTTGCTAAGTAGACATTCTGATGCCATTCTTAATTGTCCACTGTTCCATCCAATACGAGACATCCGCCTAGGAAAGATCCTTTTGAAATTAGCAGTGTGCTAACCAAAGAGCGTCTGTCTGCAGCAGCAGGGAGCAGTAATTGTTGTAATCCTATTACAACACACACAGACGAGCAGACTTCAGCTCACAAATCTAATAAAGGCCACTCTGATGGGGGAGCAAGCACTTCTCTCTCCACCTACTCCAGGACCTCAGCGCTTCCCGGATGCCGTCATTTGCTCCCCACTAACACAAAGAGACCCACTGAAACAAAGGCTGCTCCTGCAGTGTAACATGCACGTCCAAAGTTTTTGTTATTTTTAATATGCCCTGATTTCATTCAACCACATTTACAGTTTTCCTCCATTTTAGTCTTCCACCAGGCTGATGAAACCGCTGGCAAGTGGTGCTTTACTGCAGAGAAGAGCTGCCAGGCAAGTGTCCTCTGACTGATCCACATCAGCACCCAGAGTCCAGCCCCTCAGAATGAGGAGGGTAGTTATCCACCGGCCTGCGTCGATCAGGCTACACCATCATCGGTGTGATGCACAACCCTCAGCACCAGTACTTGGTTCCGCTCCTGTTGCTGCGGTAGACGCCGTTAGCTTGTTGCACTTAGCTAAGTAAAGCCTTGCTCTGCACGCTAGTGTTCGTACAACAGCACGTGCTGGAGGTGGCGAGTGTGAGCCTGCCTCCGCCTTCATGTGTGTCACGTGTGCTTTCTTGTGTTTTCTTTGATTTGTCCTTGAAGATTTACGAGATTTCTTTTTCTCTTCAATATTCCGGACTGCAGATAACACAGATATTTGTAGAAGAGGAAGTTTACACAACAAGATGATTTTTCCTTTTGTTTCCTTCTTGGTCAGATGCATTTAATGTGTCTCCAGGATGTTCATCCTCTGAAAGCTTCCTAAAAATGACAGTTGAGGCAAGAAATTTGTTACATTGATCTGTAAAGCAACATGATTGTTTTAGATTATTACAGTTTATGCGTTGTGTTAGCCAACGTTGGGGGAATATTCCAGTGATTCTCAGCTCCTACCAAGTAGCTCAGGTTATCTGGTTGACCACAACAAGCTGTCAGTACAAATAATGTTCATATAAATCAAGTCCAGGTCCAGGTTTGTGCTGTCTGGTCATTCACCTCGGGTCAAACACCTCGGTTCATATCAAAATGACCAGATTATGCGTGTATGTGTGTCAACAAACTCTGATTGGCCTGCATCTCCAGACCCAGCATCCTGATTTCCCTTCACACAGACACATCAAATGACCAGTGTGAGTGGTGAGCTGGTCCAGTACTCCTTGACCCAGCCAGTCGATCGATGGTACAACACCATCTGTGCCACTAAACTGGAAAGCTTGGTAAACGCTGTGACGCTCAATTGCAGGAAGATGTGCTGGACTCATGTGGAGGAGAGGAGACTGGAGCGTCCCAAGTTGTTTGATGCTGATTGAAACTAGAGGCTTTTTTTCAAGAGCCTGATCAAACAGTGTTTCCATCCTGTCAGACGAACACCAATGCTTTATGTCAGCAGACTGAGAGACTGTATGTTATAGGCAGACATGGCGCTCATAGCAGCAGTCGCTTCTTAAAAAAAGGTGCTTGAATTATTCCCGCTGCTGAATGTGTGCGCACGCACACACACACACACACACACACACACACACAAACATATATCCACCGGCTCAGTGGGGAAGCTGAGGTCATGGATCTCCGTGTGCGCTCCTGAGCCTGTCAGACGAAAGAGAAATTAAAGGCATTCAGAGGAAGCAGCAGAGAGCAGCTTACTGCACCGTGCCGATAACGTCCCGCACCTCCTGCTACCTGCTCCCTCCCACCACTCCTTTGTTGACTCCTTTAAGATTTTGCCTGACTGGCTCGAGGGGGATCCCTCACCTCCTCCACAAGGACACACCCAGGAAACTGTTTGCGTCTCTATCCAAACGTGGTAGATGGTAGAGCCCTGTATTGTGATGGCATCAGCATGGAGAGGAGTGTGGCGCTGCTTCTGGTAGTGTTTGCAGGGGTTGATATTGATGTGCACAGGATGAGGGGTAGCCTGGATTTTTTCTTGTGAAGAAATTAAACCAGGTGTGATGTTTGCGGCTTATTAAATAGTGTCAACAGTACATGCTCGTAATGTCATGAGACTGGAGCTGGATCAGGCGCACCAGCTGGCATCTGCTTCCTCGCTGCAGTCAGTCCTTATTCAGGAGGAGTTACCTGACCACTCTTGGACGGCAGCACTTCTCTCTTCCTCTTCCTGCCTCTTATCTCTGTATTGAATTCATATTTTGTGTGTGTTTGTCAAAGAAGAGAAATAAACACAGTCACCGTGCCGGGTACATAGCACAGAAACAGCACTGGTCAAAGTTACCAGTGACCTCCTACTGGTACCAGATTAGGGACTGGTCTCTGTGCTGGTGCTCTTAGATCTCAGTGCAGCTTTGATACCACTGACCACCATATCCTTCTACAGAGACTGGAACCTGTCATTGGTATTAAAGGAAACCACACTAAACTGGTTTAGGTCATATTTACTAGGTTGATCTCAGTTGGTACTCGTTAATGATGGTTCCTCTGAGACCACTGCAGTCAGTTCTGGTGTTCCACAAGGCTCTGTGCTTGGACCAGTCCTTTTCACCCTGTACCTGCTTCCTCTAGGTCGCATGATCAGGAAACACTCCATTAATGTTCACTGCTATGCAGACGACACTCAGCTGAACTCATCAATGATCCACATGGAACAAACCAGCTGACTGAACTGGAGGCCTGTCTGAAGGACAGGAAACATGGAGGACCATCATTTCCTTTATTAAACTCTGATCAAACTGAAGTTCTTGTGCTGGGCCCAAACACCTGAGGACCACCCTATCTACTGAGACAGGTACCCTGGATGACAACCACCCTGGCCCCCAGCACCACCGTAAGGAACCTAGGAGTTGTCTTTGACCAGGATCCTTTAACTGCCACATTAAACAAATCTCCAGGACGCCTTCTTCCATCTACGTAACATCGCTAAGATCAGACACATCCTGGCTCAAGAAGACGCAGAAAAACTAGTCCCTGCTTTTGTCACTTCCAGGCTGCATTACTGCACCTCCCTCCTACCAGGCTGGACTAATAAGTCCCTAAAGACTCTCCAGCTGGTCCAGAACGCTGCTACCCGTGTGTTGACTAGAACTGGTAGCAGAGACCAGGTCTCTCCTGGACTGGCTTCCCTGCATGGCTCCCTGTCAAATTCAGAATAGAATTTAAAAATCTTCTTCTACCATCAAAGTCCTCAACAGTCAGGCTCCTTCATCCCTGACAGAGCTCCTAGTCCCCTATGATCCAGCTAGAACCCTTCACTCCCAGGATGCAGGGTTCCTGCTGGTTCCTAGAGTTTCTAAAAGTAGCTGATGGTTCTGGCTCCAATTCTGTCTGGCTCCCCTCCAGTGGAACCGTCTCCCAGTTCCAGTCCAGGCCCCAGACCCCCTCTCTATGTTTAAGAGCAGACCTAAGACCTTTTTGATCAGGCTTATAGTCAGGACTGCTTAGGCTGGCCCTTAGATCTGCTGCTATAGGCTCAGACTACCGGGGGATTTCCCATGATGCACTGGCTTCTCTCTCCTCCTCTCTGTCCTCCTGTACTCATATGTGTACTAACTCGTCTTCTTCTCCGGAGCGTTTGTGCTCCCCTCATCCCAGATCCCAGGTGCTGCTGGAGGAGGCTCCAGCTGCCATCCGTAGCTCCACCTGCTCACGTCCCCATTTGTCCATCAGTCTCTCCTCCTTTCTCTCTCTCTTTATCTCTGTCCTTCTGTCTCTCTGTCCTCCTCCATTCTCTGTCTTTGTCTCTGTCCTGCTCTCCTGCTCTCTCTCCGTCCCCACTGATCCTAGATCCGCTCCACCTTCCTGCCTGGTATAGGAAGGTTCTGGTGGCTGCTGTTGCAGGATGTGCTTGCTGATGGGGTCTTTTTGTGTGAGTCTCCATGTTCTCCCTGTTCCTGCTGGGTTCTCTCTGGTACTCCGGCTTCCTCCCACCGTCCAAAGACATGCAATTGGGGACGAGGCTGATTGATACTCTAAATTGACCGTTGGTGTGAATGTGAGTGTGAATGGTTGTTCTTTATGTGTTGGCCCTGCGATGGACTGGCGACCTGTCCAGGGTGAACCCCGCCTCTCGCCTGTAGATGCTGGGATAGGCTTCAGCCCCCCCCCCCCGACCCTTAATAGGTACAAGCGGAAGCAAATGGATGGATGGATGGATGGACTTGACGATATGAGAGCTTCCCATGAATGATGTATGTCATTTGATGTAAAGGCATTCAGACATCTGAAAAACCAAAAAACAATGGCGGGAAAGGTGAATGTGTCATCCCTTGTTAGCAGGATTAAACAAAGACAAGTACACTGGTGCAGGAAGGAAGAACCACTTTAATTTGAGGCATGATCCTTGGTGGGCTGCCCGCCCTCTACCCCATTACAGCTGGCCTGGGGGGGGGGGGGGGTTCTCAACAGACACTTGCTGTAATGGCTCAGTCCAGATGTTCAGAGCAACACTGCTGCATCTATTGACTCTTTGGACAGGGTGACTCTACAGAGGGCACCGGCTATTAGCCTCCTGCCCGTGAGGGAGAGCCTCACCTCTCCCTGCACCACCACGCTCAGCGAGGTGGAGCAGAACATTTAGTCCACATGGCAGCTGACAGACGCCAGCAAGCTGCACATTAGGAGGATGCTCTGTGGCTCCTACACCACGTCCTGGGTACATCAGCTGAGTTCCAGCAGAGCCGGGTAGCAGAGTGGAAGTGACTGCTGCTTAATATGTATTTAATGGGCCACATTTCAGTTCCTATCTCACTTGTCCAGTTGTTTTATAGCAGAAATGGGATAATGTGAACTTGAACGGTTTCATTTTGAATTCAGCAGTATGAAAGAAGCGTAAACAGTGATTAAAGGGCTCGTTCACCCAAAAATGAAACTGCAGCCATCATCTACACACCGTCAAGCGATGAAGGTTTGGTAGATATGGACCGATTTTCATTTTCTGGGGGAACTCTCCCTTTGAGATTGAAACTCTGGTCATGAGCCCATCTGGAGCAGGTCATCAATACCCCTGCAGACACATTCAGTGGTGTGGTGTTGTATGTAACAGAAGAGTGGACGGTTGACCTCATTGTCATAACCTCCTGTTTGTGTGTACGTGTGTGTACCATAGAGTGGGTGAGGTGGAACCCATTGATGGGTGATGGCTGTCCTTCAGTTGCAGCCTCCACACGCGCATTGAGCCCATTGGCTGTTAGTGGGGCGAAGGATCGGAGCACTTGACACACTGGCAAACAGCACCAGAGCTGCAGTTGGCAGGCTCGCTGAGTTCCTTGTCCCTGGGGGAGGGGGAGACGGTCAGTGATGGTTTGGAAGGCGGGATCCACGCGTGCCTCGTCCCTCGACTCTGTAATGTGCTTTTGGAGCGCAGCATGACGCCACCGCGATTGTTTGACAGTAATGTGCTTTTCATCCATTTCATGCTGGCCTTTGGTACACAGCTCATCACATGATAACCAATATCCAATCAAAAATGGCAGTATACCTGTGATTAAAGACATAAATAGATATTACTTTGTGTCATGGTGGGCTCATTCACTGCCTGCAAGCGCCAAAGTCATTTATTTGGGCAGTAATATAACTCACTAGCCATAAAATACAGACCGGTAATGACTCAAAGGTCAGAAGAAGAAGTCCTGGTGGAGGTGCCATTTGTTTCTTAATGCCCAGAGAAACTCTAAAATTATTGATCTCCCTGCACTGCATGACTTTGAAAAGTAATTACTTGGTTATATATGATGAGATTTCCCCCCTCAAGGGATAACTTTATTACTACAATATAACATCCTCTCTCCACCCTCAAAGAAATACTTGCTAGCTGAAGCAGCATGCCAGTTGTTTGCATAGAGGAGGGATGGGCAGTTTCACTGACAGCACCAATTTATTTTTCCCAATTATAGAAGTAAGACATTGAAGTGGGTAAAGGAGGTAAAGAGGAATCGTTCTCTGAACAGGCCTGCAAACGTCTCTTTTCTTCTTAATATGGGGGCCCCATCTGCTTTTCATGCTGATTTGTTTGTCTCTCACAGGGGACTCAACCTATTTATTCTTAAGAAAAATAAAGCTGCTTTTTATGCGTTTGCTCTGGGTGGAAAAATGGAAGGAGCCTCTTGGTCAGCGCTTAGAGGGCCACTCTGGAGGGAGGCCAGCGAGAGACCAAGGCATTGAAGGAGAAGAAGAGAGAGGCAGGCTGCAGGGTGATGGAGATAAAGAATCTGGGAACGTGGGGGAGGAGAGGAAAGGGGGATGGAAGTAAGGGAGTGAGGAGAGAAGGAAAAAGGCAAACAGGACGAAGCCTTGCAGGAGAGAGGGAGAGGAGTGATAACTGTGCTCCATGCTGTTCTGCATGGCTCCTCTTCCCATAGCCTGAAGCGACCGGAGCTCAGATTTGGGCTGCCAACCAAAAGGTGGGTATCAGCATTCCTTTGAGCCTTCCCGCCTTCTTCCCCCATCCCAGACTTCACACACGCCGCTTCTCTCAACCTGGTCCGTGTGTGCTGGTCTTTGAAGTGGTGGGCTACGTGACTCTTTCATGCAGCTCTAAATTCCCATTGCAGGTTATGGTATTGGTACAGTAATAATTGTTGGGTAGTGTGAGGTGCTACTGAGCCACTCAGCTGATGAGCATATGGCCTCCAACATATGACAACTACTAATGGGCTGTAAAATCATTATATTCCAATCGTGACGAAGAGAGGAGAGTTTGGCTGTGAAAGCATGTAGAATGAATGCAAATAGATTGTTGTAAATGTGTGAGTACAATGGAACATAAATGGATACGTGCTACCCGCTGTGACATCAGCCCTGGATGGCGAGTTGTTGGGCTCCACAGCTCAGCATCTGCCACCCTGTACTGCCAGGACACAACTTAGGTCGCCTGCCTCCATCATCCCTGGGCTGCCCCGGTGAGCGAGGTCACTGGCAGGCACAGCCAAGCCGAGGAGTCGCTTACAAGCTAAATACATCCATGACTGAGGAGTTTTTTCTCTCTTTATAATTAAGTAACCGAAGTAAAGTAAGTATAATAAATGAGGGTCTGCTTTCCCTTGCCTCCGTGTGACACGAGCATCATCCAGATGTTGCTCACGGTGGGAAAGCTGTTCCTCAACACTTCCTCCTTAATGATGGAGCTCGGATGCATTTGTTTCTCCTCCAGCTTGGCTGAAGCATCCAACACCAGCCAAACGGCACCAGTTCAACGTTCTCCTCCCAAGTAAACTCAGCAACGCACCAGCAGGAGCACTTCTTCAACCTACCCATCCCTCACTCTCCATTGCTGAGTCCTCACTGCAAATACATTGAGAGAGAAATGTCTTGTAACTTGAATTATGTTTGAATCAGTGGTTTTATGATTGGGTTCATCTTGAGGATGAAGTAGAAAAGAGAATATTTCCATGTGCAATGGCCACTGAACCAGAACGATTACTCCCTTCAATATCTGATACTGACACTTGATCGACTCATGTAGTAATTACATCAGTGTCACGCTGCACATATGGAGTTGGAGCAAATAAAATTAATATAATGCAAAAGAGTTTTCCTACAATTTAGCAGGTGAGCGTGGCAATGACATGATTTTTGTCGTTCAGTTTTTGTAGTTCTCACAACAAATCTGATTAATTATTTTTGGACAAGACCACCTTCCATGATTAACCTTTAACTCTGACAGAACCACCAGCTCTTCTTCTTCTGCTTCTTCCTTGAAAACATCCTGAATAACTATTTCCACCCAAAAGAAGCAAAAGTACAAGGTCAGTCGATGCTGAAAGTGGAGGGATTTAATTCTGAGAGCTAAGAGGAGAAGCATAAAACATCCTTTTTGAGGTGGTTGTGCTGGAGTGAGTTTCCTGTTTGCGAGCGTGTTGGCCTGCTGCTTTCTTTGCTTTGGTTTTATCTTTAGCAGTTTCACACTTATGTTGCAAGGATTTATGCACCAGACCTCCACTTTTCTAAAGCGACAGGAGGCTTTAACGCCTAGTTATGTAAAGCAGTGAAACAATAACGTGCGCATGTGCTGTAAATAAATCTTCTGAGATTTGCACCTCACACACTGGGAAGGTTTTAATTCCATATGTGTTTTCAGCATCTGCACAGCTGATAGAAGAGAACAATGCAGTGCTGATAACATTTACCAAGCTACATACATGATATCTACATCTATATAGTCGCCAACGAAAGACAGAGAAAACCAGTTACAGCCATTAGAGCATAATCAGTCATCAGCCAAAAGTTGATTATTTTCAGTAATAAAAAGCCGTTTATGCAGTGTTTTTCTTAGAAATTATGTCCTTGTGTATCCAGTAGGAGGCGCTCCGACTCCTCTCATGTCGCGCTCCACAGCAACCCAACAGAGTGAGAGTGAAGTAGTGAACAGTAATGAAAAGCCTACAGCACGCGCGTACGAAAACCCAGACGTTTTCCCCAATGATACTGATATCAGTTGAACGTGACATGATGTGTTGGCAAGCGGAAGAAAGTTAGGATGACCAAGCTTGAATACAGTCCTGATCAAAATCTGAAGACCAGTTAAAAAATTGCATGAATTTGCATTTTGCACTGTTGGATCGTAGGGAGTTTCGAAGAAGAGCTTCAAAATGCAAAAAGAAGACATGGAAACAAGAGAACAGAAGTTGAGAGCATTGAAAACAATCGTGATCTGGGGTGCTTTTTTCTGCAATATAACAATGGAGCTCCAGGTTGTGCAGGGGGGTCAAACATATATATACACACATATATATATATATGTGTATATATATATGTATATGTGTGTGTATATATATGTGTATATATGTATATATATGTATATATATATATATATGTGTGTGTATGTGTTCATGAAGTTTTCCCTCGCGGGTGCTGTGAGCCGAAGGGGACAGTTTGATGAAGCAGTTGTGGGTGAGGGGAGTGAAGATTGACTCAAAGAAACGGTGAGAACTGGTTGTTGCTCACTGGCAGATCAAATTAAAGCGTCCATGCTAGCATGCAGTTAACTTCCTGCTTCTTGCTCGCACTTTGAAAGTGAGCTCTACTTTTATGAAGAATTACCCATATTCATCATCCACATGCAGTTTGTCCAAACACTCACACGGCTGTCATGGTCGGTGTCCGGCCTCCTGAGAGCTGACAACTGCTTTGCTCCTCCTCCTTGCCTTCTCCTCCTGGGCTCATAACACGGGCTCTCATCCCCAGAGAATTCCAATTTTCCACTGAAAAACTTTCCTCTTCACCGTTAATTACAGCAGGCCAGTCTTTCCTTTCACCCTATAATTACAATTCAGAAAACAATTACGTATCATTCAGGCAGCATGATTACCTCCTGTCACAGCAGCCTTCTGTGCCATAATTTAATATTTTGCTCAATGATCACTCACAGGATACATAAAGGCGAAAGAGGCACCCACTTAAAGTGTGTTTCCTCGTCATCAGTCACTCATCCTGTTGGTCTGATAAATGCTGGTTAGAGTGAAGCACTCTGGGTTGACAATGTGCTATTAAGCCATCCACAGACCCACTCCTGCAGACACTGGGCTATTAATGTCTCTCCCTCTCCCCGTTCAACCCCTCCATAATGAACCACGAGTACCAAGCCCTTCCCTCTACTGACAAGAGCTGCAAACACTTCTGGTACAAACCCCAACCTGGTCCTTCACCAAACCTGTTTGGATGCCTCTTTCCAAGCGAGTGACCAGTGATGCTGGATAATGTTGGACACAACAGTCAACATTTGCTTTCGTCTTGATTTTCAGTTGCATGGGTTTGACATCGTGGATCATCTCAAGGGATACAAGCCTGATGGATGCACTTTTCCTTTCAAGTCCATTAAACTGGCTGCGTATTGAAGAGATAATGACGTCGTCTGTTCCATGCATAAATAATTCAAAAAGTAAGCATCCGTGTTTATTCTAGCTTACTCCATATCAGTGGAAGAAAATTGAAAGCACCGCGGGTCTAATTACGAGAGATAAATAGCAGGAGGCTTCAGCTGCATTGTAATGCAATAAAGATATCGAGTGTTGCTGCCGTCTTGGATGTGGCAGCACACACGAGGCATGTGGAGTGCACATACCTGGGTGGAGGAGGTTAATAACATGCATAGCGCCGGTGCACATTTACATTTCATACTCAAAATGGCCTCCTATTGTGCGAAGTCAGGGAACAAGGCTTTCCATGCTGTGACATTTACACTCCTTTCCTCCATCATCCTCTCAGCTTCGGCAGCACTTCGCCTCTGCTGTCAGGGTGTTTGGGGATGGGCTGCGTGTTGAATGTCACATCACATTCAAGGCGTGGATTACATTTGGCCAAGCGGTGCAGGTTGGATATGAAGTTTCTCTGCTCCGTCCAGACAAACAAGCATGATTGCTGTTGTTCTGCAGCACGGCGTTATCACAACTCACTTGTTTGGTTGTGTGACCTGAGGTTTCCGCAGCACACCAGTCTGCACTCAGAAGCTTTCAATGTGATAAACAAACTTAGAAGTGCAATGCTAGGTTAGATAAAGGCAGTGTGCCAAGGTGTTTCAATGTTGAGGGAGAGGATGAGATGGCAACGGGACCTTTATTTAGCAGCACTATTTTTTACTGGTAGAAACATGCTGCTGTTCATGCTGCCAGGTACTTGTTTCAAGTCCTCATTAAATACACAAACTTTTGTCACTGTTTTCTTGCGAGCAAATCCGCCATCTAAATGCAGACTGATAGAAACTAACAGGGTGATTTGTACAAGGATCTCTGTAGCCTTTAGCTCCAGACCATCTGGGCCCTGGATCCCTCCGTCTACCTCAGCAGTGAAAAGAAGTGTGCAGGGGAGGACGCGTGCTGATCAGGTACCTGTAACTATGAGGCGCAGTGGCAGCAAGAGGGGGCCGCAGGCTGCTCCCCCCACTCCACTGATGACTTTCCTTTCAGACGCTTCTATTGTTGATCTCCTCCTATTGATCGCTGCCATCAGTGCACTCATCACCACGAACACCGGAAGTCCACTGGTCAGTGAAGAGTTCTCATCCCTCTTGCTGAGGAAGCCATCAGTTCCTCTGCTGACATGCTGGTTCCTCTTGATGTGGCCAGCGATGAGCAACAGGCTGTTCTACTGATTAATGTGCTGCCCACCAAATGATGAGGGCGGAGGAGAAGGAGCCAGATGTTGGGGAGTGTGGTGCCGCACTTCAGGCAACAAACCAAATGTTTTATAGATACGGTACATGGGGATAGTTGAGCCGCTGTTTATTATTCATCTTTATTTTAACCCTTTATTGCACCTCTCAAATGGGACACAGACTGATGCCAGCACCCCGGCACTGGGGGGACTCCAGCCCAAACTCACTCACGATGACCTGTGGTTGTTAAACAGATGGGACGCAACACGTCAGCAATGACGTTGCATGTTGACTGATAATTGCTGACGACACCATAAAATTAGCCCACGTTACTTTTACCATTTTTTTTCCATGTTCATAATCTGTTCAGTGACCACAGTTTTAAAAATCAGAATGTTACAATTGGAAAAAAGAAAGAGAGACAATAGCAGAGATGTTGGATGTGAATACATCTGAGGGCCCGAGGCAGGACAGGGTGCAGCACGAGCACCCCTCAACATCCTCGTCTTTGTGAAATCAGCGTCTCTCCTTCTTCGCCTTGATTCAGTCTTGTCTCTTTCCTCTGGTTCGGAGCAGAAGGTGGTGCTGAGGTCTGCTACCTTTGTCTTTTCACTGCTGTCCGCTAGTTACTGTGGTGATGGTCCCAACAGCCAGCAGCTCCTCAGAACACCAAGAACAAGTTCAAACTTGTCAGTGTGCAATAATGGGTTTCACAACTTCCAATCAATCTGTCAATACACAGTCAAAGTCATATAGAGAGTTTGAAATAACCAGGAGCCAGAGACATCAGCCGCTCGCCGCTATCAGAACCCCTGCTGTTGCTGGAGAGCAGGTCCTGCCTTGTGTTCCAGACCTCCACACTCACATTTAACCTTTGTGTCTGTGTTTGTTGGCCTTGGGGGGGCAAAACCAGGCTCAAGCTCTCATTCCAGCCTTGGCTGTGCAGCATTTGGAGGAGCCCTCCAGACTGCTCAGTGTAAGCTCTGACTGCAAGCCTGTTATTAATGGAAGGGTCAAAGCAGGGTGGGTGGTTAGATGGTATCAAGGAGATAGTGTCAGTTATCGCCCTGTCAGCGTCCAGCGCCAGAGGAAACACAGAATAAAGAGGCTGTCTGGTTGTGGTGTTGGAGCCTGTACAGTCTGAGCTGTGTTTCAAGAGGGTTTGGCTGCTGTCAGTGTTCAACATCCAGCCCTTGCCATGTTGGCTTGGGGTGCCAGCTGTTCCCACAATGCCACGACTGCACAACTAATTTATATCAACTAGCAAATACTTGGAGCGTTATAGTGAGTTGACATTGGAGTTTCACTCTTTTAAGATGTCAGTGTGTCTGCAGTTGATCCTCCCTGCTGGCTGGCATGAAGACGTGACATTTCTGATGATCTTGAAGAGAGTCTTTCCCAAATGACATGCCAGGCTAACACTGCTATCAGCTGTCTTTGAGACTGACAGGCTTTTGAAGATTGGAATCTATGCTTTCCTCTGCTGTGTTATGTACTGTATATGTACTCCGTCAAAGGAAAACTATTTACCAAGAATAGATTCCCGAGTTTACAAGGTGCAGCTGAATGAGCCATGACGTCTCTCGTTCCTTCAGCAGTTTATATGTGGGAGGTGACACGAATGCCCAGATGTGGCCGGGTTCAGCTCCAAAACCAGAACAAAACCTAGATGTTCTGTGGCTTCTACAGTTGTGTTGAGGCGTGATCATACCACAAAATTTCATTCTGTTACTATTTTGGTTAAAACCTCCTGTGAGGCACTTTGCCCTGCAGGATTTACTACCTGCAATGGGCTCTTGGCGGGTGGTAATGTTGCTCCCTGACCGTGTGTGTTTCTTTGAGGGGTAGAGTGAGCAGCGATTAAATTGATCGCAGGTCGCTCTCTCTGACAGATTAGAAAATGTTTTGAAAATAGTGCAAAAATATGCTTTGGCAAGCTGTACTCTATAAGGTCTCCACGTGAGGACCTGTCAGGAGCTGCAGAGTTGTGGTTGTTGTCATCACAGGTGATGTCGCTGGAGTCGTCCTTTCAGATCAGAGTATCAGAGTACTGATTACCGACCGTACACCAGCACTTATTTAAGGAACTATTAGGGTTCCAGAGTGTATTAAGGTGCATATCACATGATCAAGGAGCTGCTGGCACTTGACTGACTGCCAGATATTATTGGAGATAAGCAATAATTAACATGGATCAAGTAAAATATAGAAAAGAAAATTAGAAAAAGGGCACACACATCAGACATTCTGCTGTGCCAGGAAAGCTAGAGAAGCCTGTGCCCTCGCCTCCGTGTCCCCCAGGACTCTGGAAGCCTCCGTCAGTTTTACCTATGTCCCTTAACTTCCATAGGTTGAAACTAGAAGGCTTGAACCAGTTCCCATCATGACCCCTGATTTCTGTCCCCATAGGTGTCATTCCCAGCAGGGTGCAGTCAAGATCCTGCTGGATGTGAAAATACTTCTTTGCCTTTAACTGACTTCATTACCTTTTGATGAGAATGTGCAGGTGTTGCTGAGGGGCTCATCCTTGCTGTGGTGCTGTGTGTTTCTAAAAGACAAAAAAACCTGCTCAATGTCTTCATAATTACCCCCCCTGAGCGATATCTTCCCTCCTTATTTGGGTTTTTCTGTTCCGTCCAGCTCTGTATGTTTGGTAAGACCCTATCTCAGCTGTGCAAATCAATTTGGAAAACCAAGTTCTTCCTTCACAAATAGATGGTGGATGTAAGTCTATAATCGGACCTGGAAACATCTCAGGGGCTTCCTGACTGATCGGAGCTGCTGGTATCTGATTACAACACGCCGAGCGTCTTTGCTGGAGCACCGGACAGTCGTGCACCCAGCTCATCCCGGCATGTTTACGCGGGAAAATCACTGCTGTGAAAAACTGCTGCTGTTCAGACCACAAACCTGTGAAGCATAGATGATGCTGGAGTGTACCACGTTTACTTCTGCCCTCTGCTCCTTCATCCAGATGATGAAGGCATGGAGCACTCGGGTAGAAGACACCGCCATCTTTAAACCCTATGAGACAGTGACAGTTTCAGTGAATTGGCTCATCACGTGACCCCCTCCTCCACATCAAGACTTCTGCTTCATCAGCTGCTCTCATACCCTCCTTCCCCTCCTGCCTTTTCCAGCCCAGACGATGGGGCCGATTCTCTTGCTTTATTCCTTTGTAAGTCATGTTGAGATCCCCGGTGGGAACGGCAGCCCTTCTGCAGCCTCCCATGCTGAGTTGAAGGATTTAATTCTGTCTTTCAGATGTACTTTCAGCACTGCCAGATTTGAAACGCGATACTTTTTTCATCAGTTGTTTTTGAATGTCGCTGTATCACTTTCTTCTCCACTTTGGAGATGACGAGTAATCATGAGCCATCGATGTCTTCCCTTTTTTAAAGTTGACTGGCCTTTGGGATGAGCTGTCGTTCCATTTGGAAGAGAAGAAACTTCAGGATGAATGATGTTGGGCTGCAGGGGAGGGGGGACGGGGGGGCTGTCTTTTTCTTTTTTCCTCTGAGGAAGTTCTCAGGTAGAAATTTTACAAGTTTTCTCGACCAAGAGAAGACACGGTCTCTGGGCTGTTTCCTACCATGGCAGCTGGAGCGTGCGGGGTTGGTGCTCCTGTGGATGCCCCTGAACCTGGCACAGATATCTGGGGTTGAGCCCTGAGTGCTGCACTCAGCTGCTGGCTGCTCCTTAGAGGACACCTTAGATACAGAGGAGGAATTCCATCTATTCAATGACAATAATGCCAAAAAGAAAGACTCCTTTTCTGCCACGCTCACTCAGTTCTCACCCAAATACAACTTAAACTCATCAAATATTCCCAGGAGGCCTTGCTAAAAGTTATGGGGAGTTCACTGATGTATGTTCAAACAAATCGCCAACACAAAACAAAGTCACCGTCATCGTGGTATGGCAGAGATCTGCGCTGTGGTAGCGCTTCGTGGTAGCAGTAGCGCTCTGTGGTAGCGCTTCGTGGTAGTGCACCATGGTAGCGGTAGCGCTCTGTGGTAGCGCTTCGTGGTAGCGGTAGCGCTCTGTGGTAGCACTTCGTGGTAGCGGTAGCGCTCTGTGGTAGCACTTCGTGGTAGCGGTAGCGCTCTGTGGTAGCGCTTCGTGGTAGTGCACCATGGTAGTGGTAGCGCTCTGTGGTAGCGCTTCAAGGTAGTGGTGGCACTCTGTGGGAGAGCTCTGTGGTCGTGGTAGCACTCCCATCGTTTTTGCTCTGTGGTAGCGCTCCCATTTCTCAGTGGGGGGGGGGGGGCTGTAGTTCACTACACATTTTACCTGTGAATGCCTCTCAAATCACTGTTGAAGGCAGGGCTGGGCCGTGTGACCTTCAGGGTTTCCCACAGAAATTTTGTGAGTTAAGTTGGTGGCGGGTGACTGCGGGTGGCGGCGGTGTTGTTGTGTGGGGGGTGATTTAATAAACACAAAATATGAAAAAATATTAAAAAAATTATTGTACTAAATAGAACAAGAAGAAGAAGGGTTAGTTGTTTATCCAACTTCCAGATGAACGTCTTCCCAAAAAGTTTTATTTTTCTTTTTCCCTGATGTTGGCAAAGATGTCAGGCAGCGACAGAGCACAGTGAGATTCAACCAGCAGATGCCGCTGTTGGGACGCATCCCACGATTCAGAGGCAAAACACACAGACCAACTGTACTTAAAGATTTTAAACGCTGATTCTTTTCTGATTCGTGACACGTTCTTTTAATGCGTTCTGCTGAGAAGAGAAGCTGGCGTTGGTCAGGGTTTGGAATGAAAGCAAGAAAGCAGGAGAGAAGAACGCGCCAATATCGATTTTTCTTTTTTGAAGTTGTTATTTAAGGCGGCAGGCATTTGTTTGTACAGTGCTGCGGGAAACCGAATCAAATCCCTTCATGGTAACGGTGTACATCGCGGTATAAATTTAAGTGTATAAATCATTATGAAAAGCAAAGATGTAATCTTTAGAGCATTTATTGTGCGGAAAGCAGAACTCAAATCTCAAATTTAAAACCCAGCACTTTATGCTGCAAAATAGTGCAAATGAAGGCAAATAACTTATAACAGAAATACAAAATAATGATTTTTATATTGCAGAACACTTTCGACCCAAAAAATATGCTTCGTGTTACAGTTGAAACAGAAAAACACACACGCCGGCTGGTACGACAGAGTAGTGCTGTGAGTGGGAGCACGGACAGGAGGAGAGGGGAGACATCAACCTCCAGATGTCGCTCCTTTGTTGACCTTTTTCAGTTTCTCTGAGATGAAGTCCGTCAGCTCATTCTCACCCCGTAAGTCTCATCGTCTTCGCTGTGAAGGAACACAGCGTGTCCTCCCAGGTGCAGCCATGTTTCCCCTCCTTCCCCTCTTGCAGACCTTCAGCAACAGCCTGGCTCACCTCTGTGGTTTAACTGGTTCAAATGAAATCAGACCAGTTTGACAAGTGGAATCCTTCCATCCCAGCAGCGAACGTGTCATGAGAACGGCCTGAGCAATTGGGACGGTCCTTCTTTCAGTCTCCCCACAGCTTGGCCGTGTCGCAGCAGCAGGGTTTATCACTCACTCATTCCTTGTGTTTTCTCTGGCTGCTTCTCACCGCCTTTGTGCGGCTCATCCTGGTGTCACTTGCAGCGTTGCAGGTGATCAGTTTATTTGGGGGAGTGGAGGGATTCTAGCTGTGGGCCAAATGAGCAGTAGCTAACACAATGAACTCTTTCTGGGCATTGTGGAGTTTTTTTTCTTTCAATTTTGCCAAAGTATTTCCTGGAACTCCTGTGCGAATTCAATATTCTGCCTGAAAACATATAAATTGCTGCCACTGACAGCAAATTGCGGTTGCCTCAGCGAGAGCAATAGGGTTTTGTTTTGTCTAAAATTGTGAGATTAGTTATTGTTCTCTTGTTTATGGAAAATGAATATGCTGTTGGTGTTGAAATGCTGCTTTGTGAATCCTGTTGGAGGACGCAGAGGCTGGTGGGGAAGAGTCGTCTCCGCTGTGTGTGATGACTCAGCGCGGACGCCCAGCTCCACCAGGAAGGAAACTCTTGGAAAGTGTCATGAAATCAGTGTTGTTGATTTCTTCTACTCAAATTCAAGTCGTGGCAATGACGCACCGACCGCTTCACCAAGAAGGCACATTGACATTCACAGGAAATGAAAGCGTGAGATAATAGTTGTTTTGGGCAACATTGTCACCATGGTAACTCTGAGGCGTAATTGCCCAAAACAATGTGCTGCCTCGTGTGTGCCGGGATACTGAGAGGAGAGCAGGAGGCACTCCTCAGCTGTCGGTGCATCCAGGCAGCAGGCCTGAGGACCCGAGCAGCTCCAGAGGGCCTTCAGAACAAGTGACTCCACGTTCAGCAGATGTTTATTTGTCTTGTCAAGCATCTTTCCTGCCACCGCCCCTTCAGCATCCTCCTCGTTTAATGTACTGCCATCTATTTTTACTGTCCTGACAAGGTTAATGGCCTCATAAATGTTTACATCGGACAAATCCCATGAGCAGGATCCCTCCTGTGGGGATGTTTCAGGTGAGCTTGGCTGGCGCAAGAGGGTCCCCTGCTCTGGTCTTACTGGTTGAGCTAACTGGAAGCTGATGGATGCCACTGGTAGTGGAGCTCTGTGGGAGAGGGGGCTGTTGCTGTCACACTGCAGCTGTTGTCCCTCCCGGATGTCGGCAAAATTGAGTGACAATCTTGACAAAAATCTATTTAGCAGATGAATGTGCATGAAGTATGAGGTATTCCGTCAATATGTTTGTGCTCTTCACCCTCTGAGCCGTGGGAAGAAGTGGATTAGACAAATGTGTTGAATGGAACCACTCTCAGCTGTGTCTCTGTTACTGGTAAATGGATAAATGGGTATGAATCGGTTCCCACTTTGCTGGTGCATTAATCCTGTTAGAGATGCAGATTACATCTCTGCATGTTTGCATGAATTATTCATGACATTGTAATATATGGAGCACAATTGAAGCACAAGCCATTGTTTAAAAAAAATGTATAAATATGATGGAACTGGGTCAAAATAGGATATATATATATATATATATATATATATATATATATATATATATATATAGCTATAGATAGATAGATATAGATATCTATCTATAGCTATATATATATATATATATATATAGCTATATATAGATCTATATCTATCTATCTATAGCTACATATATAGCTATAGATAGATACCCTATTTCCTCCCTCTGTGAATGGTGGCTTGCTTCACCGTCAGGCCCCTTTGAGGGTGAGTGACCTGCATACAGGAGCACATCAGATCCATCATGGTGCTGGGGAACTTCTTCTCAGCAGAAGGTGGGAGTGGGAAGGATGGAGTTCAGGGAGATTGCAGGGATCCAGAGTGGCTCCTTCCTCTGACAGTGAATAAGCCATCACCTCATTTGTTGCCTGGTCATCATGGCTCCCGTTTCTCTGAGCTGTTAGCTTTGTTGTCTTAATGTCATCTCGAACAGAAGAAAGAATTTCGACAGCCAGAAGAACACTTGTCTTTTGTTTGTTGGGGCTCATGGGAGCAGAAAGCCAGTCAGCCGTTACGATGACCTGCATGTGGGAGTCACGTTCATTCATGCACGCTACTACTACGCAGTACAACATCCAGAAATACTCAACAACATCAATGTGTCTTTACTGAAGAACACTCAAATAAACCCATCCGGTCCCGAAGTGGCACCTGCGCTGGAGCCCTGCTTCCAGGTTCCTCTCAGGCTTGATTGCTGACCAGATCAGCTACCTGTAGGACCTCTGCTGTCCATCAGATCTTCACCCTGGGGAGTGTGAGAACGGCCACATGTCCAACACACTGGTGCAGCCACTCTCAGCTGCCGTCTCCGGCCACTCAGATGCTGTCCCTGTGAGGAGGATGTGACCGGCCTGCCTTCTCTACTCCAGTGTGAAGCGCTGAACCCACAGACCTTGTGACCAGAGTTCTACGTCTTATTTTCTCATCTGTAGTTTTGATGTTGGTTTATTTGATCTAAACGGAGCTTATTGTTTATTACATTTGGAAACCTGCTCCAGAGCTGATGTGGTAGCAGCAGGCTGACTGATACCAGCTGGAGGTCTAGGTATCAGCGCGTCCCCATCCCCGGTGAGCAGCCTTATCTCTGCCTGCTTGAGAGGGATCGTTCACCCCGAAAAGAAAACTCACTTATTATCTACTCACCGTCAGGCCGGCGGAAGGTCACGGGAAGTTTTCAGTCTGCAAAACACTGCTGGAGTTTCTGCTGGAGGAAGAAGGTGTTGCATTTTTCTCCCAGACAATTACAGTGGAGGAGAGCAATTTTCAAACATAAGAGGGAAATTAACGGCCACATTTTCTTTTTCTTGTTCATTCTCTTCCCAGTCCCTTTAACCTACATCCACTGCTGTGTTTGACTGTCCCCTGCTGCATGCGAATGAATAAAAAAGAGACTAAGCAAGACTAAAAGTTCAATTGTATCTCAAGTTTGGAATTTGTTTCATGCCTAAATCTCCCACAATATGATCCAGCATCTTTAAAAGATAGAGATGAGCCAGCCTGTACTGATCTCCACCGCCCTGCTTCTGGAAGGACAGGTGAAGACAATACGGAGGAAAAAGACAGCCAATCACAAAGAAGCTGATGGGGAGGAAGATGCTTGAGTAAGTCCATTGCAATCGGAGGTAACAGTTGACCCCTAAACCCCTCTAGGATTGAAGACTGAACCCAGTCAATTGTAATTTGGTTTCACTTTAGGGGGGAAAAAATAAAACAAGGCTTCTTGTGAGACTTAGCCAGCTTTATCTATTAGTTTCCAATTACAGTCTTTGAGCCCTGGGCTGACGTGCCCAAAAGACAATCTCTTGCCAAGTTCTGTGTCTTCATTGAATATATGTATTTATATGAATGCTGCTACTGTGCTTGAGGTGCCTAAATATGCATGTACAACTGCTGGCCTGAAGTCACTTCATTTCACTGAGACTAATGGAATCCCTTGCAATGGTTGTAACCATTTAACTTTTAGTTTTCGTTGTATGATGCAGGATTTGTCCTTGGGCCAGGCGATTGATGCTGCTTCCTCTTATCGAGACAGTGCAGCTGCTAGCGAGGCTCCACCTCTGTGGCGCTCGGAGCAGCACGCAGGGTCACCTGCTCACCGTGTCAGTGCTGTTCGTCCGGGAGGGCCGGCTTTTGAGGGGATGCCTCGGATGCTCACTGATTATATATCGTACTAATTTCAGAGTGAAAAGCATTATTCGAGTAGATTTTATTTTAATGCATCTCTCAGTAAATGAGCCCCCTTTGCGTAGCTCTGAACTGAGCGCAAAAATATTTTACAACAAGGTTTGAGGTATCCATGGTAAAGGGATCAGAAGCAGAGAGGGACGCTCAAGGACTCCTCCCGGGGGGGTGAACCAGTAGCTCTCTGATTATTAGACTGCTCTCTTTACCACTTAACCCTGCCGCCTACAAGCAGAGTAAATGTACACTTTTAACGCTCGTAATACTGCTACAACAACTACCACCCAAAATAATGGTAGTAACAATAATAATAATGATAATAATATCAGTTTAATGTGATTGGACTTGCTGTGACTACAAACCACGCTTTTGGGTTTAGAGCGGAGGACCTGCTGCTGTTGGACCAGGTTTCTTAGGCCAGTGGAGCAAACAGACCCGGTCATTATCAAACCAACGGGGCACGTCAACCAGAGGGCACGTGGCGGGCCTTGACCACGCTCCTACACCGCCAGCAGATCTCGGCAGGACTGCAGCCCGCCCCACTGCTGCACGGTCACACGCTTCCGCTGCTGCATTTGCCATCTGCTGAAAAGTTAACATTATTGTAGGTAATGCCAAAGCCATTACAGGAGGAAAACTGGGAGCCCGCTTGAGACTTGTATGCAAAAGTGACAAGCCTTAATTGAGCTGTTACCTTAATTTGCATCAATAACGAGCTGTAACAGACAAACAATGCTTGTTCATCTATAAAGTGCCTAAATCCACTTCAGTGGAGTGAATGAGAAACAATCGCAATGCAAGCTTCAGCATAGCAGGACACAGCGGAATGGGACGCTCCCCGGCGCTTCGGCTCCAGCTGTGGAGGTGCCACCACACACTCGCGCACAGAGTTCCAGCCTCTCGGGAGCGAGGGAGACATGTCCTAACCTGGGTCAGGCTGCTGGTGGACCAGGCCGGGATTTGACCTGATGCGGGCTACGCACAACTAAAAAAGGCCAGGAACACCTTTTTACAGAAGTGACCTTTCCAAAGTCATTGTAGATCAGAAGCAAGTGATCAGGACTTCAGCTGAAGAGCTTTCTGTCTGAGGTGTGACAGAGATCATCTCTGCAGGACGGCTGAGTGGCGGAGGCGTCTCACCAGGTCTCTGTCAGGCTGTGATGACCTTTCAGGAACGTTGACTGAACATTCAGCACAAACCGGCATCCTTCATTGGCGGCATGGCCCTTATCTCCTTGTGTTGTCCTGGCATGGAGCGATGCCATGCGACGCTCCCTGACAGAGCACCGCACTGGCAGGCGTGACACTTGCTCTTTGCTGCAATCAACGCATGGAGATTTTATGATGTGATGTCATGCGGCTGTGCCACCTTGTGGGCTCCAAACTACTTAGAAATACAAACCTGCTGTGACATCATACACAAGTTTACTCACCCGATACACAATCCATTAGATACTAAACTATGTTTTATATCGAAAGGTCATTTGAATAGGGCGGCATGGTGGTGCAGCACTGTCGCCTCACAGCAAGTAGGTTCTGGGCTCGATCCCTGGCTGCAGCACGGGGTCTTTCTGGGTGAGTCTCCATGTTCTCCCTGTTCCTGCTGGGTTCTCTCTGGTACTCCAGCTTCCTCCACAGTCCAAAGACATCAAGAGGGACCAGGTTAATCCAGACTCTAAATTGACCGTAGGCGTGGCTGGGAGAGCCAATGGTTGTCTGTCTCTATGTGTTGGCCCTGCCATGGACTGATGACCTGTCCAGGGGGAAGGCTGCTGGGATAGGCTCCACCCCCACCACCCTGAACAGGAGAGGAGGGAGAAGATGGAGGGATGGATGGATGGATGGAGGGATGATGGATGGATGGAGGGATGAATGGATGGATGAATGGATGGAGGGATGATGGATGGATGGAGGGATGAATGGATGGATGAATGGATGGAGGGATGAATGGATGGATGAATGGATGGAGGGATGATGGATGGATGAATTGACATTTGAATATTTTGTTCCCTAATTTTGAAGGCTACAGACCAGCAGCTGAACCAGCAGCCCCTGTACCTGCCTTCGCCTGCTCACAGGGGGGTGTGACATCACATTATACCTCTGTGCTTGACACGATATTTCAAACTCTCCAAATCAACACTGGTCAGTATTCATGTGTATGTTGTCATATTGCTCGGTCCTGACAGGTTCTTTAGCGGAGGTTAGTACCAGCAGCAGGACAAAACAACCACGGAAAGCTTGATTTCCCATCAAACGTGCTGGTAGTAATGAATTATTAAGAACTAATATCTAACTCCCCCAGGCCCTCAACCAACCACTGCCTTCCCATCCATCCAGGAAAACAACAGCCTAATTGGAAACAAAAAGCTTCTGTGATTGATCATACCTCATGTCACAGTGCATCCAGACAGAGCTAATTACCCAGCCCAAGCCAGCAGAGCGTCAGGGTAGTGGTGGCGTTCACCCGCTGGCCTGAGCGACGAGGGGAAGACTATGAATTATTCCCCAGTGATGTGTGTGTATATATATATATATATATATATGTCTCCAAACTTTTCAGGGACACTTATAGATTTTTTGATGTGCCAGAGTTTGGTCATTAAAAGTAAACTGAATCCTGGAATCATCTCTGCTCAGCCGCGTCACACACTGAGAGCTGTAGAAGCCAAACCGTACATCTCCATGCTGGCAATAAATACAAGGTGGTTACTTTCACTGAATTACCATTTGAAAAGACACAAGAGAACACCAGTGTGTTATGTAACAGACGGAGGCTGAGCGCTATCAAAGGAGTGGTTGATCTCCCTCGAGGTTCACAGCTGTGTCAATCAGGGTCAAACTGCAGTAAAGGATGTGTTGGGGCTTAGCATGGAGACAGGCAGGCCTGCGCTTCCACAGATCTTACCAGTGGTGAGAGCCGGGCAATCCAATTCACAATGAGATCCCACCGGAGCCTGAACTCACAGCAATTCGCCTCAGCCCAGCCAGTAATGGATATTTGTCAGAGGAAAGGGTGGTCCATGTCAGCCCAAAGCTGCGGGGAGATGGAGAATGGCAGGAGGCTACGCTGCAGCACTGGCAGTGCTATTATTAATCGTACATATCCAGAGGAAGGACATTTGGGCAAAAAGAGAACATCAATCAAGCTTTAGTTTCTTCTTCGGTGATAAAAAGAATCCCAGTTCTTACACAACTATGTGGCAGTGAAGACAATGAACATCAACGTGCTCGGCTAAGTACTGAACCTGACAGCAGGAACATCACCGGGGCTGAAGAGTGATCCGTACCTCCACACTGAGCTCCTGTCAGAGGCTGCAGCGCTGCACCACAACAGGCTGTGTTAGACCTCCGCCCCGGAACCAGCGCCACACCCAGGGTCTCAGAGCTGATTTGAGACCCTGGCGATGTGTGTGTTTTAGCTTGTGTGTCAGGAGTAGAAAATACATGATAGATAAATAGATTATTGGATTATAAATAGGATTGATGACCAAAATACACCGATTGCCTGCAATTTCTCTTTCAGAGAGAAAGAGGCTTTGAATCTGAAGGCTTTTTCATCTCAGTTAAAAATAATTAGTCAAACTTATTAAATAATGCAAGACTAATCTGAATTTATAAGTGCCAGAATGACAGACTGTCATTCAGCAGAACAATTTAGCTGTGGAGTGCAGCGGATCACCTGAGAATGTCACTCAGATAATATCAAGACAGTCTGATGTTAAATTGTGAAATTAAAGCGCTCTAAAATGTCATTTGCTCTACATCCCTCTGAATTCACATTGTGATTCATTTTTATAGGCAGGCTCATTTCAAGCAGTTCCAGCGGAGATAAGAAGTGCATATGTAACATTAGAAATATTGAAATTAAATCAGTTTGTCTCTAAATGTCTCCTGGTGTATTTTTTTTATTGCCGAAACAACACATGAAGCCATTTCATCACCCCCCTAAAGTTCTGTATGTGCTGCTGCATATTCCAGTGCTGCCTGCTGGAGATGTGCATGTTGAGTGTTTTGTCGGGCAAGTGACCTTGAGAGGACACTTGCCATGTCCTCCCAAACTAGGACCTCCTTTATTTCCTGTGAGTAGGAGCATTGCAGGAGGGACTCGTTCCTCGACCGCTGCGGTTGCTGTGCTCTCCGCCTCCGAGTGAGCGTCACTGCGATCAACAGCTCTGCGCCTGTTTCAAGCGCTCCCCTCCAGAGGCGATATTGTGTCCCTGTGCCTCCCCATCTTGTTGGTCTCAATTGAAAAACTCAATGATAGACAAACTATTGATTGATGAGCCAGTGGGAGAATGTCTTTGGGAAGAAAACTGAATGTTGAGCACTCCTGCTCCGACTCGGCCGCCCTACATATTTCTTTAACACTTGACCTTGCGGAAATTGCTGGTTGCTCCCCGGGGGCCCTCAGCGGACCGGGTCACAGGAGGCTGTAGCTCATCTGCTGAAAGCCGGCTCTCAGCAGACACTGCGTAAGTGCCTGTGTTACTCCAGACCACTCACTGCAGGGGCCTCAAAGGTTGGTGCTTGCAGTCTGTGTTAGACCGGCAGAAGAAGCAGTTAAGCCTCGCTGAGCAGCAGCTCATTCTTGCCCTGAAATACCGACCAGCGCTCCAATTCTGCTCGTATTTCACAACGCTCTGCAGAACGAGCCAGGCAAAATTAGGTTTCCTAGTTTGTCAGCTTTAACATCCAGTCAAGCCTCTTGTTTGATGAAGTGGCATCTAACTGAATATTAAAATGCTTTTTTCTGTCAACTTCAGAACTCCCGCCGCTGGTTCTCAGCCCATCAACCCGGAGGAAGCTTCAGTGGTGGAGATGAATTCATGTCATAACAGAGGAGGAAAACTATCAAAACAAAAGTGAGCTTGTGATCGCATGCGTGAGGACCAGTGAGGGCAGCCAGCAGCACGGTGGCGGAGAGGCAGTCGCGGGCCGGGGCGGGGAGGGACACTCCCCAGCCTCTCACTGGCGCCGTCATAATTAGAGCAGAGCAGATTTCATCAGAGACACTTTGATGGAGATAGAGGCTCACCACTGGGTTTTCTCTCATCCATGTTACTAATGGCCCCCTTTAATACGTATTGAAACAATGCACTCAGTGCTTGAAAACCATTCTGAATAATGCATGCAATTGCTTCTCAGATTGTCAGTGATACACTGGTCCTGCAGGGATCATTGCTAACTCATAAAACTCCGTCTCAAAGGGAACATTGGGGATGAGGCTCATTTTTCAAGTTGAAAACTATCAGAGTGAGAGTGCGAACCTGAGCGTCAGCTTCCACGGGCCTCTTCTGACACACGCAGTCTTTGCGAGGGACCAACTACTGTGGAGCTACGTTGCTACGTCCAGTTGCAGGTGCCAGTGCAGTTCACTCTGGCACAGCTCTTCCTTGGAGGGTGGGTGGGCGGGCATGGTTTCAAAGCCCCTGGCCGGGACACGCGGTGCAGCTTTCACCACCGTGGACAGAGAACCGGAATCCTGAGTGGATGCAAAGGAAGATCGGACCCTATGAGACTAGACAGACATCGTCTGGGGGTTGGGGTCTGACAGGTGGCTGCCAGCTTCGGAGCCGTATTACTTCTCGTGAAGAGAGACGTGGCCCCCGACGCTGCCGTCATCAAGAAAAAAAGAGTTAAATTCATCATAAAAACGACTCATGAGACAAAAAAATACATTCATTCTATTATATATATACTGTATATAGTGCTTTGTTTGACTTGCTGGTATTGACATCAACAAAGTTTGGGAGTTTTGAGGAAAACGGCAGCAGAGGGAACAAGTCAGTCACGTGACGTTACGATTTACCAAATTGCACTTTTTTGTGGCAAATTGCTTTTTTTTCTTCTCTTTTTTAAAGGTCAAACCTGTCATGAGCTCACTTAAAGTGAGCTTTACCTTTTCATTTCTTTTTCTAAATTTATTTTTTTAATGGGAGGTTGGTGACGCACACATTCAGTACAGTTCCTGTACTGACTTGGATCATAACTCTTGCAGCAATACAGGAGAGATGTTTGACCAAATCTGGGACATTTTATCATTTTGCATATTTTTGTGAGGACCGGGGACGTTGTGGTTGGCATCTGGACTCGCTGAGATGCATCTGGTCCTGGGGGGTTTTATCTCCCCACAGAAATATGCGGTTACACATGTTTAGTGGCAAATTATTATTTGTGGGGGTGGAGGAGGACCAGTTCCTTGTTAGCACTTCTCTAACAACACCCGAGAGTCCCTGTGAGATGCTGCGCTGGAGAAGACGAGCCGTATCGCTTGTCTGTGCTCCAGTACTTGGGTGGCTTTCTTAATGGATTAGGAGGAGTGTTTTTATCCCTGAACCAATGTGAGTAGCACACAGCTCCCCAACTTAGCCAAAACAGAGGCTTTGAAAAGTTCCAGCAGTCAATTTGTTAATCTAATCCTGGGCTGTGGTGGAGCAGACGGGAGCAGGGGAGAATACAAATGGCTTGATGAAATGAATTTCTTGATGTCAGGTTATCTTGAACAGATAATTGCTAAATCCTCTGGCTGCCTCCATCAGCAGACGGTAGCAGAGGACGGATGGATGGAACTGGCATTAAGACCACAGTGCCCGTGTTAGCCGTGCCGCTGTCGGGGGGGAACTGAGAGGCTTTCATATTTGGACCTTGCTTGTCGCTCAGAAAGTAATTTCATCTCTCTGCTTTTATTGCTTGTTTTGGCAGCGCTGGGGAAACAGTCCAGCACGGGTATAAATGTTGCATGTGTTGACTGTGATGACGAACTGCAAATGGAGGTAAAACAGCATATTCTCCCAAGGAGGAGCGACTACCCCCCCACCCCCCAGCGCCTGCCACATTTAGGTTCTGCTCCAAGTGCAAGAGCTTTGAGACATCTGTCTTGTTCTGAGGGGTTCTGATCCAATTGTGCTCAGTTTTAGAGAACCACGTGTAATACTGCTGGAACTCCAACGTGCAGGCCCGAGCCGAGCCGAGCCGCAGCAGGTGAGGAGTTCACTGCGTCTGGCCTTGCTTTCCCATCTGACTGCAGACACCAAGGATGGTTTTTCCTTTTGAAAAGAATGAAGTTGTGACAACTCTCAAATTCACAACAATCACATTTAGACATTTGTAGCTGCGGGACTTTGTTATTTGGCCAGAAGGTGAAAACACAGTGCCACTGGCTTGAGGCAGGTGGAGAAGCAAACAGCAGCGTACGTACTCCATGATCGACATTCTTCTGAGACAACGTTTCAGACCTGAACCTCTTGACAGATAGACATTGATCTGCATGGTTAAAGAACGAGGTTGTTGGTTACTGGAAACATTTGAAGTGTTAACACGTTTTTCATCACTTCTTAATTTCTTATGCTATGGAAGGACTTTGCATCCCTGTGGACTTTTAAGTCAGACAATATTACCTTCGATATCTTTTCATGTTTATTCGTTCTATAAACTGTCTGAGCCAGCACAATCGTACTCCTCATGGGGACGAGGGCCGTGAGGGGAGGAGCTCCGTCGCAGGTCACACACATTCGTGTGGCTGGCGGCAGATGGGTGGGTCTACGGGAGAATACTAGCTTGGCTCCTGTACTCAGGCTGCTGCACTCCTTGTACTTGTACTTGTATGCATGTATATTCTTGAGCCAGCAGCCAGAGGGCGGGTCAGGCAGCTGTTCTAACCCAAACTGAGATTGATTCTGAAGTGTTCTTTGTGCTCAAATCCACCTTCATCTCCACGGTACGTTGATACCCTGATACGTGTGTTCAGTAGAAATGAAAACAAGTCCAAAGTATTTTAGTGAATGGACAAAAAGGCTCAAGCGCTGAAATATTGCAGTTTCCATTGGGAATGAAGGGGCTGACAGGCAGCTCTCTGAAGGCTGTCACTGCAGGGGTTCGCACATGCTCCTAAAAATGTGAATAACTTTTCTTTAGCTATCATAAAGGCAGCCATCTGGAGCAGTGGTCCTCACCGTGGCCCCCATCAAGAAGGTTGTGGGTGGAGCCCCGGCTGCAGCACGGGGTCTTTCTGGGTGAGTCTCCATGTTCTCCCTGTTCCTGCTGGGTTCTCTCTGGTACTCCAGCTTCCTCCACAGTCCAAAGACATCAAGAGGGGACCAGGTTAATGGATGGATGGAAGGAATCATAAACCAATGTTTGATAGAAACCAATTGTACGAAGAGTGAAAAAAAACACACCCACGTGAACAACACATGGTTTCGGGTCCCTGAACACACCCTGCACATTTGACAGGAAGACTCTGCATCATGCAGCTCAACAGGATTTGGTCTCGGGGAGTGGGGGCACCATGTGCTGGGAACACTTGTCATACCCAGCAGTTCTTGCTGGATAAACGAAAGCCACGTGATCCCTGAACTCAGGTTTCCACTCTGCTCCCTTCATACGCGCTCTGCCTTTTACTGTTCAGAGATGTAGAGGATAAAAGGAGTGACATCAGAGCTCTGGAAAGACTGTAATTATGTTTGTGGGTGGAGAAAAAGCTGAGGAAAAAGACATCTCCCCAGCAGACCTGCTCCCAAATACACCTCCTCCTGTCTGAAGCCTCTCACACGCCGCTTAAATAAATCAGAATGACTGACCGTGGACAGCTGGTGTCACAGGGTCACGAGATTGCTTCAAATCAGCCCAGGTCTCCTTATAAAAGGGACTTCATCAACTCCAGATGCACTGAGCAGGTCCAGAGCTGCCCACCTCACTCAAGAGCCACAAGTCATAATTCTCATCAAACTGCAGGATTATAGATACTTACGCATGCAATAAGCAGCTGCTGCGGCCAAAGGCAGAGGGAAAAAATAAAACCCTACAGTGAATTTGAGACATGCTTCTACCGTGGGAGTGGTTAGGTGTGCAGGGTTATCACGGCAATACGCAGAAGACCCGTGAACCACCTCGGTGGTCGTGACAACCTTGTTAACCTGCAAATCCTGTTCTCCTCCAGCCCCTGGTGCCCTGCGATCCAACTCTGATGGAGGGAGACCACATGTGGATCGGGAAGTTGGCTTTAATTTCTACGACTATTAAAAGCTTCCAGGGGCGTGTAGCATCAGGCCTGTGCCGAGCATGAATTTGTCCTAACGTAATACTCTCTGCCTCTCTCTAAATATATATATATATATATATATATATATATATATATATATATTTTTATATTACATATACTCACTCCACCTAAGAGTCGAGGTTGGTTCTCTTAATGCAGAGCTTAAGTGAACAAAGTGGAATATAACAGTCTTCCTCACTGGAATCCAGCAGCGAAGGACATTGGATTTTCAAATTTGGTTGAGGATTAGAGTGGCATTAATACAAGCGTGGCAGTTAAAAGGAGGGATGTGTGAGCCAAGATGCTTCCTTTGTGCTGTGTTGATATTCAAGGGACGTTCTTAGCACCTCCTGTAAATCACAGATGCAAGGATATGAAAGTCTCTGTCCCCTAGGAACAGAGATTTAAAGCCCAGCATCTTATCAGCATGCAGATTAAAAGCATGTTGCCATTTGATGATAGTCTACTCCAATGAAGCGCTGTGTTCACTGCTATCTAAATTGGTATGTTTTGGTGCCAAAAATTACAGGCTTTTTGGGGGTTGTTGACAGAGTAAAATATTCAGCTATCGATATATCAGCCAATATATACTTGCCTTCTTAGAGCCTGGGCATTTTATGCTCCCGTGACTCACGGTGAGCTCATTTGTCATGGCCACATAAAGTCCTGCACCTCTATGCAAACTCTGCTCGTATACCGAAGTAGAGGGGAAAGAAGTATGGAGAACTAAAAAAAGTGTATTTGTATGATAAAGCCATCAGACATGAAAAATGAAGAGAAAAACTCTTTCCAGTATTTTATGTTTTACAGGATGTCAGACTGTACTGCAGTTGGCTGCACATTCAACGTGGAGCAGACAGATGTCCTCAGGCTAAACCCAGATTGTTGGTTCTTGGCTGATGGACCCATTATGACGCGGGATTCATTCATTCATTCATTCATTCATTCATTCAATGACTGTCTGAAACCTGATCACCCAACAACCAGCTGGTTCAGAAGGACCCACAGCAACATGGCTCAATTTAGAGAGTTCTTCTTCTCATGTACACACGTATTACTTCAACAACATGTACCTGTGTGCAGTACAGTCGTACTGTGTTGACTTAGACAGGTTTGATTTGGTGCACGTTAGCAGTTATAGCATGCTGGTGTACCAGGCTGGCGAGGGCCGACCTGCTGTTAGCTGCGCACCTGGACTGATGCTCTGGTGACCATGTTCATCACTACTTTGCTCTGGAGGCTTGACCTACTACATACTGTACTACTACATACTGTACTACTACACATCAGCATTAGGAATTCTGTCTTTGTGCTCACTTCAAAAAGAACAATTCAACCCTTGCGTTTGCCCCTTTTATCCCAGATGGGCCGGTCCTGGCTGCCCCCTGCAGGTCAAACTGTGAATAGTTCTTCAGGTCTTGTTCCCCCTCGCCTGCACATCTCACGCCTCCTATAGTTTCTTGCTCCATCAGAGGGCAGCACCCGCCTCAGGCTCGCCATGTGCGGTGCTGTCCTCCTTGTTACATTTGGCGTTTAGGCGCCACCATCTGACCCTCTTCACGCTCTCAGAGGTCCCACGTGTCCTGGCGCTGACGCATCTGATTGTGAGTGATGTTTACAGGCTCTCATCTTCTACACCCTGAGCGTTTTTTTGTTGTTGTTGTTGTTGTTTTTTTAATTTTGCAATTAAAAATAATGTAATGTTTGCATCACACACATGTTATGTACAGTCTGGTACAACATTGCTGCTTCATCGAAAGCAGGTTTGATAGAATCTCCGTTTGCTCTCTGGAAGGTGTAACATTTCCTGGCGTTGTCTAGTTTTATGTTGTGCGATAGCAAATACTTTTCCTTTAAAAGATGCATCCAAACTCAAAGACAAGAGCCAATAAAAGGCAGCCATGCTCACTGAGAGAGTCATGAACTGTTAAATAAGATCAAGTAAATCTGCTCTGCCACCAAGACAAAGTTTATCCGTTCATGCAAAGCCTGTTCTGAATATTCTCCAGAGGAGGCTGCCGCTAAGCTGTGATATAAGAAGAAATATTCCCGCAACACAGATGGTTATCATGAGATTATTAACTGGCTAATGACTTTTTGTCTGCCTGGCTGTTTGCTGGCTGCAGTGCTGTTGCTGCGCAGCACTTCATTGAGCAAATAAATGTAATGCCTTCTGCTTTGGAGGAGGGAATTATCGGAGCATATTGAATTCATAGATCATTGTTGCTAGCTGGGGGCTCCAAAGTAGCATTAATACTGGATCTGTGAGCTCCTCTTATCCCGCTCTATTATTACTGCCTCATTCCCAGGTTGAAAAACCTCTGATGGAGTTTTGATGAAACTACTTTTTGTTTGGTGTCTTTGAAACATGCGACAGGGAAAAAAAGAAGCGCCCCCAATGTTTGCTTTTGTCCTGTAATAATAGCACCTCATGAAAATACAGTTATTTTCAAGGCTTTTGCTGTGTGTCGCTGGTATGTTGTCACTGCACTGATGAAGGGCATCCGGATCCTCCCATGTCAGGATGGGGACTCCGAAAAACCAGGATCAGGACCAGCAATTGGGGGTTAGTCAGATCCATGCACTGCTGCTTTGTTAGGATTTGAATTTAATTAACTGCTAAGAGTTCAGACTTAAGCATTTAATTGAAGCAGTTTGTGTGTGAGAGCAGTCGTGTCCTTAACAAAGATTATGTAATGATGGCGTTCGTTGTTCCGCTGAGAGAGAACGAGAGAGAGACGGCCATTAGTCGAGCCTGCTTGGTCATTATATCGCTGTGTTCAGAGATATTTGCAAAGATACTGTAACTTTTTGAACCTTGAGTGGGTATATTTCAGCTTAATCCTCATGCAAGAGAGTCTCAGCCATTATATAAGGTTTGATGGTGGGTCAGATGAAATAGTTTTGGCCATGTTAAGTCTTGGGGCCACAGCACCCCCTCAAAGAGAATGAAACACACATGGATGAAAAGAAAGGATTGTTAGAAATGTTCCTTTCAAACAGAATATCTATGTGATGAAAGCAGCAGAGCTTGTTGGAAATTATACATTCCTTTTCGTGTTTCTTTGTGGAACTTTTGTCTTGTTAATAATGTCAGCCTCCAACTGCCATTAGCACAGAAGCTGCCCGTGCCCTGGTACCTGGAGTATCATGGCTGCCATGATGAAAGCCAGAGTCATCGTCCTGTCTCAGGCATTCACTGCATTTACATGAACCCAAGTATCCCGGTTTCGATCCCGTCCAGGCTTGGCTGTTCACATGCTCACAGAGAGCCGGGGTAGCCCTGCGTACATGACAAATATTCGTATCCTGGTTACGTCTTTGCCTCTCAGGTGCTGTCGTGGTTATTTTTTACAGCACAAACTACGTCAGTTGTGGAAGTTGTGAAGAAGCTGTACCAGAGCTGCTGCGGCGGACTAGAAATGTTTCTTCAGCACCTTTCAGCTGGCCTCACGTGCTCCCCCGTCCCCGCTGGGAACCAGCATCCTGTAGCCTGTTCGCCGCAGACCTGAACAGCTCAGCCTTTCCATGCTCTTGCCGAGTGACTCGGCCCACGGTCTACATTGGAGGAGGAGGAAGAAAGACGCTTTTGCCGTCGCCACCATGTTTGATTTGCTGACGTGTCACAGGGCTCAAGCTGCGCCAGCACAGGACAGCTGCCAGTGTCCAGGGAAAAGAGTTTAACTCTCGACTACTCAACCTAGTTTGAGAAATTTCCTGAGGACGAGACGTTGACATGCTCTTGCTTCGAAAACCTGCCTGTGACCGTAACGCACTCTGAGATCGTCAACCCTTTCAAATGTAGACTATTGAAAATGATATTCATGGAATAGATGTTGGCTAATGCTACTCAGTGAATAAGTAAATTGAATAAATACATTTTGCATGGGGCGTTGATAAATGAGTCAAAGTACAGTGGACTTTTATGTGTTAAGTGTCACCCACTTGAAGGAGATGGCTGTCTGATCAGAGGACCCTCGGTCCCTAGAAGCGGCTCTCGTCCAGGAGCCGGTTCCTTCTTCAGGACAACAGAACAATCTTTTATACACTCACTCCTGCACTGGCTGACTGGCTGTTGATGTGGTGTGTGTGACCGATCAGACGGAGACCGGGGGGTTCACCTGGCACCGGTGCACGGGCTTGGATGACAGCGTGGAGGAAACCACACTGCAAAAGCACCTTGAGTTCAGCTCAGGCTGAAGAGGTGCTGCAGAAATCAAGCCCATTCCCACCTACCCTACCCTCCCCTCTGAGTCCGACACGAAAAACTGCTCTTCTGAAAGGAGGTAATTTCGATGTGACATGCAGTTTTATCACACTACTTCCTACGCGTTAGTTCGCAGTTTTTTTTTAAAAGAGACACTAAACTAAAAACTGTAGAACCACTAAAAAAAGAAATAAAAAAACAACTCTCACCTCTCAAATTTTCAGCAGTTCAGCAAAATCATCTTCTGTAAAACAAATGCTATCACATTTATGATGTGTAATTTTCAAAAATAATGATCTCCAAATTTCCTCTCGCTGAAAGCACAGTGGGAACTAAGGAGCTGAACACTAACAGAAAGTCAGAGACGGTCCGGTGCCAACGACTGCAAACACAACTGCTTTTCTTGCTGTATGAAGAACAGAATTGTTGAGAAAGATTGTCACAACATCTCCACGAGACGAACTCCAACACGTCTCCGCCCCAAGACAGAGACGCCGTCATCTGTGACTGCAACATGACAGGTGTTGGTCCAATTGAAATGTCAGTTTTCATTCCGTGAAGAAGATCTTCACCTCTTCCCCTGAATGTCACGCGCGACTTTGATTTAGTCTGTCAGAAATGGCTCTTCCTCTTTAGAAATCCTCAGACATTCCATGACACTTCTGATTCTCTTTGAAATGCCATTAACGTAGATGGGAGCTCAACTCTGGGCTGTGAATGCTAAGACTCTTAAATTGGGGGAGGGTGGAGGATTTCACTTTCATCACACTTTCTGGCTTCTCTTTTTTCCTGTTAATCTTTCAAAGGGAGAGAAAATACACTTCTACAAGCAACACGCTTCCCTCTTTCAATATGTTTGCTCCCTTGTGCTCATCAGCTGTGCTATTCTGTTATGAGACATAGGATTAAGTGGAGTGGCAGCTTACATGCCCATTGCTTCCTGCTGCTCCTCTGATGCTCTTTCACAAAGGCCACATCTCTGTGCGGATTAAGACTGGGACGTCTCCATAGTTCCTCACTTGCTTGAAAAATTAGTTTTCGTTTTTGTGACATTCTATCGACACGCAGGCAATCACTGCGCTCTGGAGAGCTGGTCCTGGTTCGCAGTAATTGCTCCAAATTAAACACAAAGATGAACACAGGAAAAGCTCAGAATCAGCAAATGATGTTGCCTTGTCAGGCTGGAGATTATTTGCATGTTGATATGTTGACTGTAACTAAGCCTGGAAGCCCTGAGAGACCACACCCCCTCCAAGGCCCTGGTTCGTCCCTGGCGCTTGGTGCTCAGGGCCTGCTGAATCTGATGACACCTGATGACGTTTTGCATGGAGAAGCAGTCAGATGCTGCATCCTGGTGCAAATATCTCTTGCTGCTCCCAATAGGTCGTGCTAAAAAACCCCAGACTTCCCACAACTTCACACCAGGACACCAGAGTGATGTTGATGTCAGTCAGTTGGACTGCTTCATGACATCTTCAGCTTGTTGATGTCTTCAGGCCAGAGTCTTGCTGGGAAGTCTGGAAAACAACCTGACATGTGGAGTCTGATTATTACGCTTTTCTGTGCTTTGATGAAATATCAAAATTGACATTTTAACACGGGCTGCACGGTGGTGCAGTGGTCAGCACTGTGGCCTCACAGCAAGAGGGTTCCGGGTTCGAGTCCCGGCTCGGGCATGGGGTCTTTCTGTGTGGAGTTTGCATGTTCTCCCCGTGTCTGCGTGGGTTCTCTCCGGGTACTCCGGCTTCCTCCCACAGTCCAAAGACATCAATTTGGGGAAGAGGCTGATTGATACTCTAAATTGACCGTAGGTGTGAGTGTGAATGGTTGTTCGTCTCTCTATGTCGGCCCTGCGATGGACTGGTGACCTGTCCAGGGTGAACCCCGCCTCTCGCCCGTTGACGCTGGGATAGGCTCCAGCCCCCCGCGACCCTTACTAGTGAGGAATAAGCGGAAGATGACGATGGATGGACATTTTAACACAAAGCCGGTTCCACACGGTGTGTTCGACCAGTTATGAGGTAGATGGGTTTGACCCACGAGGAAGAACAGAGCAACCTGTCCTGCTGCAAGTCATGTAGTTGAAAACCAAGAGTGCAGTTTTAGCGTTGTTTATTGACATCCTACACAAGCATCACACGGTACACGATTTAGTTCTGTAGAATATTCAAACAAGTTTGTTTTTTTAGAAAGTGAGAGTCAGGGTTTAAAAAGGTGGAAGTGAAGATTTCATCGTAACAGAGGCGATGTGAGGCTGAAGAACGTTGTTTTCCTCCATTGGCCAAGTCACGTGATACCAGCACAGGCAGACCCCATCATGTCAGCTGATGTGAGCGTCCTGCCTCCTTCTCCTTGGACGCCAGCAAACATGAAGAAACTCCACCTGCTCCACCCGATGATGCAACACAGATGAAGCTCCCAACACCACACCAGTTCCAGTTGTTCCATCAGCCTGGTGCTGTTGCTGTCCTCCTCTGCCCCAGGTGTCTGGTCGCTTGTCCAGCAGCTGCTTGTCCGTCTGGAACTTGAAGCCAGGACAGCCTTGAACAGGACTTTAGTTCTGTTGTACGAATCGGCGCTCTGAGTCTTTTGATCGGTGCTTGACCGAGATGTTCCGCTGCACTTCTCCAGCCACTCGCTCGCCTCCCACCGTCATGGTTCTGAAGAGGATGCAGAGTTTCAGCCCGGGAACAGGTGCAGACTCATTCATGGAAAGCAAATGCAAGTGAAGGACTCCTCTTCCTCTGTTGATTGATGGATGAGAAGGAGTTGTTTTTGTGAGTTCTGCAGAATATTCTCAACAGTGTCACCTTGAACATGTTCTGAGGCCATGCTGTGGGCAACTGTGTGAAGACGCCAGTCTAAATAGCTGAATTCCAAATGAAGTTCTTAATATAAACTTTAGAAAGTCTGTAAGCTCTGAAGCTCATTTCGTCAGTCATGACTGAGAGCATCTTCAGAACACAAAAGCTCAGCTTAAGAGAAACTTTGCAACTAAAATGTCAAAAAATGCACCTTAAGCCCTGATGACTGCAGCAACAAATAAAGAGCACAACACCTGCTGGCAGGGAAAGGTCAGTCTGCTCTTGTTGAAACACCCACGTGCCATCATTATCATTATCATTATCATGCTGTTGAAAAACGGAAAACTGCACTCTGGTCTTTAATGCCTTCCAGTGCACGACACAGAGAAGCAGGTCATCCACGGAATCAGTCTTTCACACGCCGAACCTGTCTCCTCTTGTAAATGGTTCTAAACCCAGAGTTAAAAGCAGAGATCAAATCCTTGAAGATTTTGGCTGGAGAGAAGTTCACACACCACCGAGGTTCATGGCTGTGTCCTCGCCATTAGCACTGACCTCTCCCACAGTGCATCTGGATCAAAGTCTTGAGGAAGATGCGCGGGTGCTTTACAATGCCCGTCTCTGGTCTTGGTCTGGCACATGGTAGTGACACACACTCTAATGAAGACTATAGGGGAGCATCTAATTGAAAGTCACTAGCCTGTGAAATGTTTCAGGAGAAAGTTTTTCAAAGATTTAAGGGGGTTTCAAAGTCAGCCTCAGTCAGCACACCACTGGTGTACTCAATGTTAAATATCAGGCAGGCACAGATATTAATTATTAACAATTACATCAAATAAGATTCATTCTTTCATGACTCTCCGTCTGGCTGCCTTTCTGTATCACAACCTTCTGCATGCGTTGAGGCTACATCTCCTTTTATTCAGCTGCAGGATCAGCAGGCGGATCATTTTGTCAAACATATATCGCCTGGCTAAAAAGAGTTGGATGTTCTGTGTTATGTGAGCTTTCACTGAGCTCCTTGACTCTTGTGACACTGCTGGGGCCGCCTCCTCACTGGACGAGGAGCTGCGCTTCCTCTGCATCGCATGTCCAGACCCTCCATGAGGAGAAGCTTCAGACCCGCCGACGGCCGCTGCCCTCTCCTTAGATGTTAAACCGCCAGTTCATCCGTCCATCCATCCACTCGTCCATTCATCCATCCATCCACTCGTCCATCTGTCCTTTCATTCAGTCCATCCGTCTTGAGCCACTTATCCATAATGGGGTCAGGCAGGTAGCAGCTCCAGCACCTGACCTGCTCTGGCCAGGCCAGCGTGGACCACCGCAACCACGGGACCATCCCAACTGAACCGCCCATATAGAAATCATGAATACCCACCGTGTATATATATATATATATATATATATATATATATATATATATATATATACACATACATATACCTTCCAGTGACTGGTCTGACTGGTCTGTAATGACGTCTGACTGGTCTGTCGTGATGTCTGACTGGTCTGTAGTGATGTCTGACTGGTCTGTAGTGATGTCTGACTGGTCTGTAGTGATGTCTGACTGGTCTGTCGTGACGTGTGACTGGTCTGTCGTGACGTGTGACTGGTCTGTCGTGACGTCTGACTGGTCTGTCGTGACGTGTGACTGGTCTGTCGTGACGTGTGACTGGTCTGTAGTGACGTCTGACTGGTCTGTAGTGATGTCTGACTGGTCTGTCGTGACGTGTGACTGGTCTGTCGTGACGTGTGACTGGTCTGTCGTGACGTGTGACTGGTCTGACTGGTCTGTAGTGACGTGTGACTGGTCTCTAGTGACGTGTGACTTGTCTGACTGGTCTGTAGTGATGTGTGACTGGTCTGTAGTGACGTGTGACTTGTCTGACTGGTCTGTAGTGATGTGTGACTGGTCTGTAGTGACGTGTGACTGGTCTGACTGGTCTGTAGTGATGTGTGACTGGTCTGTAGTGACGTGTTGTGTGTCGAGGGCTGCTGAACCCCATGTAACTCTCAAGTTGACATCATGGCTGCAGCCAAGTCTTGTGAGTAGACACAGCAGCATCTCTCCTCATGCCACACGTGTGCAGGTCCTCATGGATCTATCCAGTGCTGCTGCATCTCCTTATTGCAGCCTTGTCACTCTATTCAGGTCACTGCACTCAGCATCTGGCTGTGAGGCTGAGTGGGTCACTGATCCAGATGTGCAGGAGTTTCACATCAGTCCCTGAAGTAAATAGTACTAATTATTGCTTCACTCCTCTTTCCTTTGATGCTGTCAGCTGGGATATTTTAAACCTTCTTTCTTTTTTGACACAAATGCTTTGAGGGAAGAGCTCATTGTATGATGAAGATGAAGATAATGGTGACGTCAGTGATGAAAGAAGGCTGATGGATGATCCGTCTCACTCTCATCAACGTGACAGCGCAGGAACTTTTTGAGAGACAGTTTTCAAACTTAGCTCAAGTAGCCACTGGGACTCAAGGATGGGCTGGAAACCTCTGGAACGCCTTGAGGATGTTTCCTCAAAAATACAAACTCCAGGAAATATTTTAGTAGACAGGGTCATCTTCATAGGGCCACATCCTAGAGGCAGTCGACCGGAAGGTGTAGTTCTTGTTATCTTTGTAGTTCTTGTTATCTTTGTAGTTCTTGTGATATTTGTAGTTCTTGTGATATTTGTAGTTCTTGTTATGTTTGCTCAGCAGAGCAACACATTAGCAGCACTAAAAACACACACTACCCAGTGTCCCTGCCCCCCCCAACACCCACGAGGCAGCTGGGCCAGACGGCCCGGAGCCGGTTTTCACGTACACACCATTCAAAACCTGGTCCTGGACTGTTCTTGCTGTCAATGAGCGCCCAATATGAGCATCATCTAATTTCACCCCCTGAACATGCATGAAATTCGCTGAAATTCACCACACTTGTCTGGTCTGGCCACACATTCACTAATCTAAAAAAACAACAACACAAAAGTCTATAGCGCCACCTAGGGAGCCACACAACTAAAAGATAATTTTTTATAATCTGGAGTGCTATAACTCCTCCCACGAATGTCCCACAAACATGGGACCAACACCGTTGGACTCGTCTCATCAAGACGCACAATTCATACACTCTGACCCCTCACCTATCTACAACAGAATGTCCACAAATCGGACTAAACTGTCAAAATCAGGACTTTTTTTACTCCCCGAACAAAATCTATCTCCTCCTAGGCCATTAATGGTACCGCTTCCAAGCTTTCACATAAAACTCTCCCAACTGTGCTGATTAAAAGTTGCTCAAGGTTTTTATATGAATATGTACATACTGTCAAACTAACGCTTCTCACGTCTACACCATTCATCCCACAGCTTTAAAAAACACAATGCTGCTTTCCTGACAAAAATCCCTACAAAAATATGGTATTATGTGTCACTCTTGACCAGCGTATGCCGACTTATTCAGCTTTTCCACACTCCAATTCTGTTGATCCTCCTCTGCTCTTGTGATATTTGTAGTTCTTGTGATATTTGTAGTTCTTGTTATATTTGTGGTTCTTGTGATATTTGTAGTTCTTGTTATATTTGTGGTTCTTGTGATATTTGTAGTTCTTGTTATATTTGTGGTTCTTGTGATATTTGTGGTTCTTGTGATATTTGTGGTTCTTGTGATATTTGTAGTTCTTGTGATATTTGTGGTTCTTGTGATATTTGTAGTTCTTGTGATATTTGTAGTTCTTGTTATATTTGTGGTTCTTGTGATATTTGTGGTTCTTGTGATATTTGTGGCTCTTGTTATATTTGTGGTTCTTGTTATATTTGTGGTTCTTGTTATAGTTGTGGTTCTTTTGATAGTTGTAGTTCTTGTGATATTTGTAGTTCTTGTTATATTTGTGGTTCTTGTTATAGTTGTGGTTCTTTTGATAGTTGTAGTTCTTGTGATATTTGTGGTTCTTGTTATAGTTGTGGTTCTTGTTATATTTGTGGTTCTTGTGATATTTGTAGTTCTTGTTATATTTGTGGTTCTTGTGATATTTGTGGTTCTTGTGATATTTGTGGTTCTTGTGATATTTGTAGTTCTTGTGATATTTGTAGTTCTTGTGATATTTGTAGTTCTTGTTATATTTGTGGTTCTTGTTATATTTGTGGTTCTTGTGATATTTGTAGTTCTTGTTATATTTGTGGTTCTTGTTATATTTGTGGTTCTTGTGATATTTGTGGTTCTTGTGATATTTGTGGCTCTTGTGATATTTGTAGTTCTTGTTATATTTGTGGTTCTTGTTATATTTGTGGTTCTTGTGATAGTTGTGGTTCTTGTTATAGTTGTGGTTCTTTTGATATTTGTAGTTCTTGTGATATTTGTGGTTCTTGTTATAGTTGTGGTTCTTGTTATATTTGTGGTTCTTGTGATATTTGTAGTTCTTGTTATATTTGTGGTTCTTGTGATATTTGTGGTTCTTGTGATATTTGTGGTTCTTGTGATATTTGTAGTTCTTGTGATATTTGTGGTTCTTGTGATATTTGTAGTTCTTGTGATATTTGTAGTTCTTGTGATATTTGTAGTTCTTGTTATATTTGTGGTTCTTGTTATATTTGTGGTTCTTGTGATATTTGTAGTTCTTGTTATATTTGTGGTTCTTGTTATATTTGTGGTTCTTGTGATATTTGTGGTTCTTGTGATATTTGTGGCTCTTGTTATATTTGTGGTTCTTGTTATATTTGTGGTTCTTGTTATAGTTGTGGTTCTTTTGATATTTGTAGTTCTTGTGATATTTGTGGTTCTTGTTATAGTTGTGGTTCTTGTTATAGTTGTGGTTCTTTTGATATTTGTAGTTCTTGTGATATTTGTGGTTCTTGTTATATTTGTGGTTCTTGTTATATTTGTGGTTCTTGTTATATTTTACTTCTTGTGGTATTTGTGGTTCTTGTAATATTTGTAGTTCTTGTGATATTTGTGGTTGTTGTGATATTTGTGGTTGTTGTGATATTTGAGGTTCTTGTTATATTTGTGGTTCTTGTTATATTTGTAGTTCTTGTTATATTTGTGGTTCTTGTTATATTTGTGGTTCTTGTCATATTTTACTTCTTGTGGTATTTGTGGTTCTTGTAATATTTGTAGTTCTTGTTATATTTGTGGTTGTTGTGATGTTTGAGGTTCTTGTCATATTTTAGTTCTTGTGATATTTGTAGTTCTTGTGATATTTGTGGTTGTTGTGATATTTGTGGTTGTTGTGATATTTGTGGTTGTTGTGATATTTGAGGTTGTTGTGATATTTGTGGTTGTTGTGATATTTGTGGTTGTTATGATATTTGAGGTTCTTGTTATATTTGTGGTTCTTGTTATATTTGTAGTTCTTGTGGTATTTGTGGTTCTTGTTATATTTGTGGTTCTTGTTATATTTTACTTCTTGTGGTATTTGTGGTTCTTGTAATATTTGTAGTTCTTGTGATATTTGAGGTTTTTGTTATATTTGAGGTTTTTTGTTATATTTGTAGTTCTTGTGATATCCAGTGTGTTTTTGTTGAAGCATTTACAGGGTTGTTGTACCTGGGAGCTGCCAGCTGCCTCTGAGGTACACAATCAAATATACAGGTACTGGTGAAAAAAGGCAAAGAATTGTCGTTCTGTTCACGTTGTACCCTTTCCACAAGTCAGATGTTGCACCTCTGGCCTCTTGAAGACCACTGTTCTGCCTCTGAGGGAACAAATGGGCCTTTGAGGAACATTCTTCAAAAGTGTACCTGTAAATACAGAACTCCTCTTATCTCCTACCTCCATTTTGGAGTGTGTAACCTGCTTCTTGATTCCCAAGTCTCTCCATCCAACAAGTGTGTGTCTGTGCCCCCCCCCCCCCCCCCCCACGCACACACACACACTCACACAGAGTGCAGTGGATGGTGGATAAAATTTTACTTGTGTGGACAACAATCCCAGACGTATGTGTATTAAATCAAGGACACTGGTAGATAGAGAAGCTCCTTTGTTTGCTTTGTCTGTGGAAGGAAGACCAATTTAGCTTCATGTGCCACAAACACACTCATGAAGTATCAAGACGTGTCCTTCAGCAGATGACAACATTTTGAACACTTTGCCCCCCGGGGGCTCCAGACCATTCCAGGGAGGGTCAGTCAAGCAGTGACATAGAACAGTCTGAATCTCTGTGACTTGGTTCACGAGATATAGGAGCATTTTTTTTTGGAGGGGGGGGGGGGTGGTTAACAGTTTTTCTGTTTCAAATGAATTTGGTATCATGAACATTGTGTGCAACGTCAGTATGAGGCTGTTGTTGGCTGTCAACAGGATCTACGTGAGCACGTTCCTCTGATGGCAGGAGGACGCCAGCCTCTAAGCTTTGTTCAAACCAGGCCCTCCGTCTCAGCTCAGGATTTCATCCCAAATGTGTCCAAAAAAGCAGAATTCAGAACAACTCTGTTGGATGAATTCATATGAAGCGGACCGTAGGCTGAAGTATATACTTTGATTTTTACAATGTGATAAAAATAAATCCCCTATGTGGTTCTGGATAGTTCTGACACTTTGTGTAACCATTCCACTGTGGATTATCCTGCTGTGTCTTCCACTTGTCCCTCTCTCCTGTAGGACGCCCACACAGGCTTAGTGGGCTCCACTGATGATTTGTTTAACATACATTACTCATCGCTGAGGAACAAAGCCCATTATTCAGTGAAAACCAAGAGCACTGAGGATGTTTGCCACACCTGTTTGTCTCTTCTCTACATGAAGCCATACCATCTTTTACATCTTTAATTTGGGCGAAGGGAACGACTGAAGAGCAGCCGCCAGGCAGCAGATGAGGTTGAAGTGTGTCACGTGGCCCGCTGTGAGGGAGACGGGAGTTTCTTGCCGCAGAGTGGGTCTGATTTCAAAGCAACATGGATGTGCATCACTGCATGATCTTGAACATCCTATACCCGGTGGCTGTATGATCACGCGTGATGAAATGGATTCCTCGCATAATTTGAAAAGGCATAAATAGCAACTTGATGCTTGTGATTTCTGACTTGAATTTGTTGCGTTTGAACTAAAGTTTGTGACGGAAGACTTGACGGTTCAACATGTTGAAAGTTGCTCTCAGTTTCCTTTAAATCTCTTACCAAAGTAACAGAAAAAATAGGGTCATGATATGTGGGGAATTACAAAAAATTTCAAGTAGGAATTTGATGAATTACCTTTTCACCAATCTTCTGCCTTCCTGGTTATCATGGGGGGGGGGGGGGGGGGGCTCCTGTATATAATGATTGCTGTACCTCTTGAGCCTAATTAGGACCCAAAAATAGAGGGTAAAACTCAGCGCAGAGATGAGATGCTGAATTCAAAGAGTGATTCACTTCTATAGCTGCAGGCACTTTTTGCATGTGGCAACGGTGTGGTTCATTTGCAGCACCCAAGGGATCTTTCAGTGTCTTGCCAAGCCTCCAGGGAAGAGAAGGGAGGATCCTGGTAGGGGGTTGGCAGTGCGAGCAGCAGATCTGTAGCTTCAGTCCTGAAAAACAATGATTAGAGGAAGTTGTAGACGCAAATATTGTGCTTCCTACCCTGCTGCAGGGCCAGCGATTGGCCTCAGTGGCAAGTATAAATCGATGCCAAGAGGAAATAGGACCTGGGGTCTGCAGCGACTGCATCCTCTGTTGCAGAGACACACAAACACTTGTACTTACCTGCATGCTGCGGCGACACCGGCGCCCTGATGACAGCCATCATCAATGGAGTTGTTGTTTTCTGAATGGACTTTGGGACTACGGTAGATTCACTGGCCTTTGTGATGGAGGCTACAAAAATGAGAAAAGTTTCAAGCAACTATTTAATTAGAATTCTGTACACCAATTATGAATCCGTTTATTAAATTATCAGCATCTGAAAGTGAATTGCAAATGTTTAATTTTTAAACACTGAAACAAAATGTCAGATTTGTGTTTGTGTTCTTTTAATTGAGATGGTATTCACTGGAATTAGAAATGCTGTACTCTCCAATGAAATTGTGTTTTTGTCATATTAATTATTTGTCATGTTTTTGAGAGCACAGCTCCAGGCCTGCTGTTAAGAAACACACACATGTAAACACACACACACACACACACCTCCCAGGCTGGCTGTCACGTGACATAAGTCCTGCTTCTAACACAGTGCTCACCGCCGGTGCAGCACACAGTATGATCGATGGCTCTTGACATTGCTCGCTGAAGTTCCACACACAACCACAAACCGTAGACAGAGACAAACAAAAGCTACAACATCACCAGTGGTCTGTCTTTGCTCTCGCTCATGTGCCTCCCCTCTCCCAGGTGCCTCTAGTTAAACCTCCTGACCCTTTGAACCACTCTCCACATCCACATGCAGCACTTTTTCTGAGCAGCTTTGCTGAGATGCCGGCAGGGACGGGCAAGGCAAGGCAAGGCAATTTTATTTGTATAGCCCGTTTTCACCAACAGTTTGTCTCAAAGGGCTTCACATGGCATCATAACAACATCCTCTGCCCTTAGACCTTAGACCCTTAGACGGGCTGAGGGATGGGCTTGACAGCGGTCGGTGTTTGGATGAGTTGCTAGCAAATTGTCGTGTTGAGGCTGGCAAAAATAAAGGTGAAAAATGAGTCTGAGGACTACAAACACAATCAGAAGATGAAGGAACTTCAGAAGCTTATGTGCTCATAGACAGCGCATGCATGCAAAGGCTGTTTGCCTGCTTCACATGCTGTGACTCTCAGGCTGCAGTGTCTGCTGCTGGATTGAAGCAGCGCCATGCTGAGGATTATCTCGTCTCGATGATCAAGATGATCACGACTGAAGATTTCGTGGAGTCACAACTGTCATCACTGTGCAAACTGAGGTGCACGTCTAAATTCCCTTCAGCAATGAGTGGGGACTGCACAGCCATCAAGTGGCGAAAGTAATTTGGGCAGAAGATTCGAAACTTCACTCTCTTCACTCTTACTGTAGTACATCCAGTTGGAGGCCCAGAGTAATTTGTGGGATTGCCTGCTAAGTAGCCAATCTAATTAATTAAATTGAAACATTAACATCCTCTCCCTGCAATTTGCAATACTTATGTACATTAATATGTAATTGTGAGGGACTTAAAAATAAGTAGAATGCATGCAGGGAAATTGTTTAGAAAAATAAATGGGACAAAAATGATTGTCTGACAATATCTGGTTCCCAAATAATCCTTGTTTTGAAATGAGATCTCAGTCTTACCCACATTTCCACAAAATAATCTGGTTTTAATGATCGGTCACTTTCAGGTTTTCAAATGATGGCATCATGGATCAAATGCAAAACTCTTGTATTCATGAGAATATGGATGATGTCTGAATTGTCAAAGGGAAAGATTGTGGTTTTGTAAATGTTCTTTTCCACCTTCGGATGTCTCCTGAAACACCGAGGCAGGTGACGGGATGATAAAGACATGCGATGGCGATGGCCACATGGTACAGAGGCAAAACTGGACAGGTCATCACCTCACATAAATCAATGGGATGATCATAGACGGCACGAGACAGTGGACGGTGAAAGCAGTTCTCCTCTGACAGAACACATCCATACATTCACTGGTTGTATTGATTATTTACCATATGGCATATCCAACAGAGGTCCTCACTGTGGCCCCCCAGCAAGAAGGTTGTGGGTGGAGCCCCGGCTGCAGCACGGGTCTTTCTGGGTGAGTCTCCATGTTCTCCCTGTTCCTGCTGGGTTCTCTCTGGTACTCCAGCTTCCTCCACAGTCCAAAGACATCAAGAGGGACCAGGTTAATCCAGACTCTAAATTGACCGTAGGCGTGGCTGGGAGAGCCAATGGTTGTCTGTCTCTATGTGTTGGCCCTGCCATGGACTGGTGACCTGTCCAGGGGGAAGGCTGCTGGGATAGGCTCCACCCCCACCACCCTTACGGATGGATGGATATTCAACAGTATCATATGACATCAATCTTGATTGATTGCTAGAGTGTCAAAGATGTCTTTTGAGTCTTTCACCTCCTCCTGTATTAGTGCATGTAGGAGAACTTAGAACGGCTCGCAGCCATACTGAGGACCATCCAAGTGTTTGTGTGACTGATGTATTAAAAGTAAATACATTTATGCAACAAGATTTGCATTCTTAGAGCGCATCATTCGTATTACATCATTTTCAACAGTTAAAGGTATTGAAATACTGATGGTGGGATGTTTGCGGGGGTCCGTGGACCCCGTTCACAGGCTGGTAAATCTCTGCTATGCTTCACCTGGAACTCTGTGGCGTCTCGTGATTGGCCTGCAGCTTTCACTGGACTTCCTGTGATTGGACATTGCACCAGGATATTGGGACTTATGTGCAACAGAAAACAGGCAAAGACGTTGCTATGGAAACATCAGTCAGCGATTTGTAGAATGAATCCCTGTTTTAGGGTCAGATTTTCTCCTTTCATATTTCATCCTCCATTCTTCATAATTTCTGTTTTGAACATTCTCAGGCACTCAGTAGCGCCTCAGTTGGTGAACTGGTGCCATCACACCCAAGCTATCAAAAGCTGTGAAAATAAGAAGACTGAAGGAGACGTAGCAAGAGGAGCTGACCATCAAACGCGCTGCCAGATGAAAGCTAATGAAAAGTTGCTTTTTAGATTCAGGTGATTAGACTAATGAAAACATGGCCATACATATTATATTCCTCCTAAATCCTCCACACTGGGCCTTTAATTACTTCACCAGATGGAGGACTTATGGGATTTCAAGATGAGAGATTCATCAATCTCCTCTGACAAACATTTGGATGCTCTGACGTCTTTAATTCCTACTCTCCGGTGTACAAATGGTTGCACGATTCACACTCCGGAGCCTTCTTAATTATAGTTGTAAATAAAACTAAGTTTTCTCACATTGGTATTCCAAAGCACCTATACAAATAAAAGGAGAAGTAATTACTGCTCACAGTGAACTCACCTCAAAACAAAACATAATTACGTGAAAATTGAGTCTCCTCTATGCACTTTCACATGCTCATTTTATTTTCAAGGTTCTTTTTGAATTTTCTGACGGAAATTCAAATTCCAGCCCACATGCCTGATAAGCATGGCATCTTTAGTGGCATACCGCCGTCCAATTACGATGTTTGTTTTGATGATATGAGCATCCACACATTCCTGGCTCCTGCAGCATCTACGGCGCTTTTTATTTGGTCCCAGTAACAGGAAGGAGAGACAGCACGCAGGCAGAATGTCCTGCCACCGTACTCAACACTACAGGGCTGGAGGTGAGTGTGCTGCCCACTCCTCTGCGACCAAGTTTGGGTACAACACAACGAAAAAGAAACAAAAACAAGCACATTCATTTCCGTGAATAACATTCAGCCCTTAAATTATTGTAGATGAACCAACATCTGTGCTATTTTAGAGGTCAGGGGAGTGTGCGGGTGCTCACGTAGGAGGAGAGTGCATGCAGGAGGGAGGCTCATTCAGATGGAGCACTCAGACACGTCAGAGCCATGTCGCCCCCTCCGTAGTCCACTTTAATAGCTAGTGATGAACGAATAATTCTGGAATATCCTCAGATGATGTCAGACGAGAACACCCTGACAGCACCCACCTTGAATACTCCTCCTGCACAGACTTCAGCTCAGTTCTGCTCTGCTTCTTTCTGCTCTGCTACATGGCGTTTGCTTTTTTGTTGGGTGGGTTTTGTCTTCCCGCCCTCACGTGCACAGTCAGCCTGCTGTCGACAGTGTCAGAGGATAAGCAGCAGCATGCAGCAATGAGCGCACGTCAGCGTGCAGCAGGGATTCGTGCACTCCCAGTCCTCTTCACCTCCAGTGTGTAGCAGCGTACAGGTGTGTGGGGGTGTGTGTAGCTGTGTGTGGGGGTGTGTGCCTGTGGTGTGTGAGGGAACGCAGGTGGGGGGAATTGAATTGTGCAGACCAAGGATTTAGAGCATGAGGTGGAAAATTAGGATTAAGAGTCTCTCAAATTAATTTTCGTGCTAATTTACTGAAGTTAAAACACAGAATCAAGGATGCATGTAAAAGAACGCAGAGAGACAGAGACGTTGCTCGAAGGTGGTGGGAAAAACCAAACACGTGTTTACGATAGCAACCCGACCAGGGCTGCAGCGCTCATCTATCAGTCCGTCAGAACATGATTAGATTAACTTTTTTTCGATGATAATTGAAATGATAAGTTTTATTAATTCTTTACTCATTTTGAAACAGCATAAATGAGAGCAATACCAAACTTTGCTGATTTGGGAGAGCTTTTCCGCTCCAGGAAAACAAGTACAGGGAGAACAGGTCCAGGGTTTGGGCCTGGTGCTCAGGTGTCTCAGCTGGGTCCAGCTATCAGTCCGTCTGAGTCCAGTATTGGGGTGATGGATGGATTCCAGTCATTGAAGAGGTTTTGGCTCTGACGGACGCCGTAAACAAGGTTTAGAACAGCAGTATCTCTCGTTCGTTGTGTCTGTGGCTAAACAGGGATAGGATTAGAGGCTCCTCCTCCGGCTCCGGGCCGCGATGTGCAGCTCGGCAGAAAGAGTTATTGTGGGTGTGAGCGTGGCTTCTGTTGCAAGAGACGGAGCCCATGTGAGGCCCATAGATGACCGGGACAAGAGTGAGGCTAGAGAGACTTCTCCAGAACAGGACACAACATCTGGAATGTCTGGATTCAGGTGTTCCTCACTGACAAGATGTGGAGAAGTTCTTGACACAGCCTATGAGGGTTGCTATATCCATATGAATTGAAACCTTTGCAGCATGCAGTCACATCAAAGATCAGATAAGAGAGCTCAGATTGGACTAGTGTCTGGTACCATGTATCAGCAGCTCTTGAACCATCTAGTTCCTAGAACCCTTCTGGGCCAATACGCAGCGCCTCCTCTCTAACAGATCCCTGCAGTGGCGCTGATTAAAACCTTTTCAAACTGAAAATGGAGATGAATGCATATGGCTGAGCTGAGATTAGGCACATAAAACAAGTGGCAAGGACGAAAGCAACAGCTGACTCCGGTGATATGAGATGCTCTGTTTCTTCATTAGCTGAGTGTGTGGAGGCGGAGCTTCTCTCCCTGCTCCCAGACAGACTCTGGGCAGCAGCACATGGTCAGAGTGAAGCTGCTCCTAATGATTTTCAAACTTTGTTTCAGTTCTATGACATCAGGGACAGAAACTGAGCAGGACCCCATGAGGGTCTCCCAGGGCTCCAAACCTGTAGGAGTACCAACCAAATCCCATCAAGTTCCAATTCAGATCAAACAGCACATCTCGGTTCTGTGAATCCAACAAGCAAACCAAAGCACAGCTGATGACGTCCATCACAAGAGTTTGTCTGGAAACGACATACAGGTGTTACACTTCTGGTGCTGTGCTTCGCTGCTGCCGATGTGAGGTCACGGCCACTGCGTGTTGGTGGACAACTTCCCGAGACAGACACCCAGCTAGTGGGCCTCCATGAGGCTGAAACTGTAGCTGTGTGACAGACCGCAGTTTTGAAGCCCCAGTCGTTGACTGATTAGACCATTTTTCTATCTCCATCTCCATTGTGTGTAAATGCAGCAGTCGGCTTGCTAGCATTTACGTGTGTGAGGGAGACATGCTGCATTCTTACAGCAGGGACACCGAGTTGCTCACACGCAGGGCCTCTGTAAACTGGGCCTGGTCCGGTACCAGGAAAATTCCCTTCCCTCCCAAATGTGCAGACACTTTCACAACTATCTTTGTTTGGACCACTTCAGCTGACACACCAGAGACAGAAACACCCATGTTGATGTCAGAAGCCTGGTGTCTTGTTGATGCAGTAGGCAGACACCTCTGCTCTGCACATGGCCCTCGTGTAACACCCTCGAACCAGCATGAATGCAACATGGATTGAGGGACCTGTTTTCCAGGGTGCTCTTCTGTCTTTCTAAAGTAGAATCTTGGAATAATTTGTGGGATGTGCACAGTATCCCCCTTGTGTCCCAAGGGTGGTTTTTGAGCCCATAACTTCTAAAACCTTGAATTCATGAAATTACCCTGTGTTTTATGGGGAAAGAATGAAAATGGTTCCACAGCTGCAATAATGGGATGTTTGCATCAAGTCACCGGAGTGTCCCGACACCGACAATCTGGGGAAATCTCCTCAAAACATGGCTGGTAATGATGAATTTAAATGCAAATGGCAACTTGACGGAGGAAACAAATTACACCAATCACGTTTCTAAATTGCTCCAAATTAAAGACGAGTTCTGAAACCTGAGCATGTTGCACCACTGGTTTAAAGAAAAATGGATTATGGAAAACAAGGTAATGGCTAATCTGAACTCCTCCAGTCCCCACAGCCCTGGGAAATTAGTCAGCCATCCTGGTCAAAGTTGGTTGGTGTTTAAAGTCAAACCCAAATTTATTTCTTCAGGGCTCCTTCAGTCCTGGATGAACTGACACAAACCAGAGCTCACTGACCAAGACGGAGTTGTGGCCAAATGCAGGAGTGTCAGTCATTTCACTCTTCAGTATCACTCTTCAGTATCAGTCACTTCACTCTTCAGTATCAGGACACTTCAATCGTCAGTATCACGCTTCAGTACCAGTCACTTCACTCTTCAGTATCAGTTACTTCACTCTTCAGTAACTTCAGTCTTCAGTAACTTCACTCTTCAGTATCAGCAACTTCACTCTTCAGTATCAGCAACTTCACTCTTCAGTATCACTCTTCAGTATCAGCAACTTCACTCTTCAGTATCAGCAACTTCACTCTTCAGTATCAGCAACTTCACTCTTCAGTATCAGCAACTTCACTCTTCAATATCACTCTTCAGTATCAGCAACTTCACTCTTCAGTATCAGCAACTTCACTCTTCAGTGTCACTCTTCAGTATCAGTCACTTCACTCTTCAGTATCAGTCACTTCACTCTTCAGTATCAGGACACTTCAGTCTACAGTATCACTCTTCAGTATTTTCACTCTTCAGTATCAGTCACTTCACTCTTCAGTATCAGTCACTTCACTCTTCAGTATCACTCTTCAGTAACTTCACTCCTCAGTATCACTCTTCAGTATCAGTAACGTCACTCTTCAATATCACTCTTCAGTATCAGCAACTTCACTCTTCAGTATCAGCAACTTCACTCTTCAGTGTCACTCTTCAGTATCAGTCACTTCACTCTTTAGTATCAGTAACATCACTCTTCAGTATTTTCACTCTTCAGTATCAGTCACTTCACTCTTCAGTATCACTCTTCAGTAACTTCACTCTTCAGTATCACTCTTCAGTATCAGTAACGTCACTCTTCAGTATCACTCTTCAGTATCAGTAACGTCACTCTTCAGTATCACTCTTCAATATCAGTAATGTCACTCTTCAGTATCAGTCACTTCACTGGGTTTCTAGGAGGGAGGATTGTGACTTTTAGTGTCAAGAAATACTGTCAATCTGAATTTTCATTTGAATTATAAGAAAGACGTGTGTGTTTACTTAAAAAACAGACCAGACTCAGATGTTTCTGTTTGTTCTGTGTTCACACAGAAATACGTACCTGAAGAGGCTTGATGCCTGATCAGATCTGTTTTATAAAACATGATAAGACAATTAGGTGGAATTATATGTCAGGCAGGCCCTGAATTTAAAACATTAGAAACAGATAAATGTCAAAGCGAGCTGAGTTCAGCGTGTGTGTGTGTGTGTGTGTGTGTGTGTGTGTGTGTGTGTGTAATTGTGTGTGTAAATTTGTGTGTGTGTCATATAGATATATAATAACTCTGCTTCCAGTCTCTTTGCTGACACACTACCATGAGCCCTCTGGCATGCTGATTCCATCATGTCCTGGTCACATTCAGGAACACCCCCCCCCCCCCCCCAGCTCACACACGTGCGCGTGAGAGTGATGGCCTCCAGATCACCTCGTAGCCTCTCCAGCAGCCCTGCCTCGCATCTGCTCTCTCAAAGCATCGGTGCTTCACAGGCTGCCAGCGTTGTTGGCTGATGCTCATGGTAAGAAACATGGTTGAACAGGTAAAGACATGTAATACCTGGGAGAGATTATAACATTTGACCGCATGGGATGTGAAAATGATTGACATGTCCTTGCAGAGAGATGGGTGCTGCCGAAGTACACAAGGATGCACGTCCCCTGCAGCTGATTGGCTGGAGGTGTGTGGTGTGGCCACTCGTGTGCTGTTTACAGTGCTGGAGGTCTACAAACACCAGATGCTGTTCACCGCTCTTACAGCCAGAAGGGTGAGCCGCCGGGACCAAATATTCTTAGAATTTAGTGTGTGGATACATTCAAAGTATCGACTCCCCCTCAGTGGAAGCCAGTGATTCTGATGCATGTTGAAGCAGCATCCTCGTCCTCTCCACCGCCACAGTGGAGCCTTCGTTGGGTTGATTTTTGTCGGGGTGACAAACATGAGAGATAGAGGGAGAGCCACTTCCAGGCTCTTGTCAACTCCACTTAGTCTCCGGTAGGAGACGGCACCGTATCAGAGTGCCGGGCAGAATGCTGTGGAATCACGGTCAGTGTTTGGTTCCATTTCTACTGCCTGTACAAATCCACGAGTGTTGAATTATGGGACTGAACAGGTAGCTGAGATTTGCTGGATAGATTGACTGCGTGACACATTGTTGACCTTTCTCCCTCCTGCTCCATCGCTACACATTTATTACCCGCACACCTTTAACACCGGCTAAATTTGCGGTTCATTGAGAAGAGCTAACATGGGAGGGGAATATTGTCTCTTTTCACCCATTAAGCCAAAGAAGATAAAAGCACACTCTCCTCCATCTCACCCCCCTCCCCCCTGCTTGCTGCATGTTATCCTCAGAACAGAGAATGCAGGGAGACTTTGAGATCAGCTCAGGAGTCAGGTGCAGAATATAGATCAGCAGCGAGGAGAACTGGTGCCCGGACTATTTAGCATACCTAATTGACCTCTGGTTCAGAACCCCTGTGCTGTGACTACCCACCTCCTGCCCCACCCCCACTCCCCCCATCCTCCACCATATTATTTTGTGAGTGCTTGCAGACATTTTTAGTGATGAGTGAGCTTAATTATGGTACAAGCCATCAGTGTGTGTGTGTGTGTGTGTGTGTGTGTGTGTGTGTGTGTGTGTGTGTGTGTGTGTGTGTGTGGGCCTTGCAACAAAATGAAACCCTTGTGTGCCTTTATTTGCCCCCCCCCAGCCTCCCTACAGTCAGCCAGAGGAACAAATCAAGTTCATTCAGCCTTGAGTAGAGAGGCAGTGACACTCTTTGCACTTAAAATGTTTCAGATCAAGAGTTTGTCTGCGTGCGGTCAGCAGAGTCCAGTGGGTAGAGTGAGAGCTTCTCCAGCTCACAGCCCATAAAGCTTCAGCACCGAGACGGCTCTCGATCGTCCTCTCAATCATATCCAGGCTTAGACTCGTTGTGTTTGATCCAAGTTACTGAATCTATGTTTGATTACAAAATACAAACCAACCAATTACATAACTGCAAAAAGGACACGCGTGTGTTCTGTGCTCCTCAGCGCAACCGTGACCGTGATCGTGACCATCAGCTGAAATTCCTCTGGGCTGCAGGTGGGAGGATGTGAGAAGCCTGCCAACCGTTCGCATGCCATTTCTAGAGGCTGGAAACGTGTAAATTGTTTAATATGAGTCAATATTGGTTCAACATGCAGGCTTTATATAGATTTCATTTCAATTTTTGATAAAATGGATGTTCAAATAATTCCAATCATAATTTTTAAAAATTATTTACAGTATTTTAACTGGGTTATGCTACTTCTAATCTTGCTTGTCCTGTTTTCATAGGAAGACTTTAGGCTGCATTGACATAGAAGATGGGGGCCCAGCACCTGCTTGGCGCTCAGAAGGTTAATGTGCCGGCCTGTATTGACATTTTAAAGTGAAACTCAGCGGCTGGCCAGAGTAGTTTGTTTTATGCCTAATGAGGAGATTAAAGACTGTACAGTGTTATCGGCAGCAGCACCACTCTGCCTCAGTAGCCCTGCTACCACAGTGGGACGTCCCAGGAGGCCTCTAAAAATATGCAGTAGTTAAGCGCTCACCTCCTTCTAATGGGATTATTACTGTAAAAATATCCCAAGATGTATTTTAAACCTGAGGAAGCAAAGGGGGCGAGCAGCCGTGCCAGATATTCCACTGAAGAAGCGATGCTCCTTCCTCCCACCAGTGCTGTATGTCATGTGAAATAATTAGACGACAAGCTAAAGCCTTCAGCTTCCGCAAGCACTGAAATATGACTGTTAAAAACAACAGCAGTGGGAGTTTGTGATCGCAGCGTGCAGACTGGGTGAGATGAAGCACTGCTTTCCCCCAACAGTGATTATAATGCAGCTGGTAACCGGGTTCTGACGGGATCCTGGAGGAGACCAGACTCCTTCAAAGGCAGCAAATGTAGCCTTGATGGTCACTTCATCAAGCCCCTTTCACAGGCAGCGATTCCTGCTCCAGCTGCCGAGGGTGAAACATATTACTTACTAACATTGTTTTTAATGCAAAATAATTTCTCTGAGTACAAGCGTAAGTTGGCATTGGTGCTCCAATAAAACAAACAAAACAACTCTACTCTGAATTCAGAGGGAACAAGGACCTATGACATTTTGCAGGGGCTTTAATTTTTAAGTAAAATGAATAATTTTACAATGTCAAAACCAGTTCAGCCCAAAGTGTGTCCTGAAGGAAAAAGGTGGATGTCCAGAAATAACTGTCAAGGGTGGATTCATTATTGAGGAGCGAGCCCCCGCCCCCAGGACAGAGTAGAAGAATCAGGAAGCGCATCTGTACCACACGTGTGAGCGCTAGGGGAGATCCAGACCATTAGTTTTAGGTTCATCTCCTGGACCCCTTGGCTGAGTGTAGTAGGCCAGCATGTTACAATACTTTTACTGTACATGTATGTACAGTTACTGTAACTGTTATACTGCTTCGGTTAGGAACAGCAGGGAGGAACCACAAAACCAGGCCAGACAAGAGCTGCCCACCGCCAACTCTGTGGTTGGTTAGCAGAAGTACCAGTACACGTTATAGCTGTGTTTCGATGGTGTACAGTAGTACAAGTACACAGTAGTGCTGAGTTTAGATGCTGCACAGTAGTATCAGTATTTAAATGGTGTGCAGTAGTACATGTACTCAGAAGAGCTGTGTTTAAATGCTGTGCAGTAGTACCAGTACACAGTAGTACTGGGCCCCTAGGGCTCCACTGGTGAAACATCTAGTCAGAACCAGCTGGACCTCAGCGAGCAGCCTGTTCCCTGCACCAGGCACCTTCTCTCCTCCCACAGAACCTGCTGGTGTCAGCTGACCAGGAGCCAGTGGGTTGTGAATATTTCACCATCTCCCCGAGCAGGCAGCTCGGGGTAGAAGAGCATATCAGGCGGCGGATTCTCTCTGTGCTGCTGAATTGTGTGGCACAGCTGTTCCCTGGCGGGCTGATTTAACCTGGTGGAGGGCTGCATTCATGGGGCAGCTGCTCGGTGCTCCTCTGACGCTCTCAGGGTCTTGACTCACCTGGTGGTTTCACCTACATTCTCCAAGAGGGCTATGCTTGTACTGTGTTTGCAGCTGGAAATGAAAAGAGAAAATGAATTCAGAACTGAAGTATACAAATGTAGAACAGGTTGGTGATGACACAGGCAAAGCTGAAGATGGTTTCTCTTTTTATGCTAATGCTCATTGTGTTCGGGTCGATGATTTCCTCACCAGACGAAGTCTGGGACACATACGGACACATGGATAGTTCAGGCACGTCCTCCAGGAAAAGTTTCACTGCCACTTGAAATCCCCACTGAGGAGCAACATGAGCCAGAAACTGTTGTTTGAATAAAGAAGTCCAGAGCGAGACTTTATCTGACTTTGTTATACCAAAAGCTAAAAAAGAGTGAAAATGACACTAAAGGACAGTTCTTCTTTTTTCTTTTTCCTGGAGACGACTTTCATTACTCCCTGCGGGTGTCAGGTGATTGACAGTTTGCAGTGTGTAACTTCACGTGCAGGATGGTGTCAGAACACTCCATTTAAGAATTTAAAAATTGACAACACCACCAGGGCCAGACCCTGACAGCTGCTGGTTTGAGTCCTCACCTGGGAAACCTTGTTCTATAGATTCACACTAGCCAGATGAGCCATCATTTGTGCTTATTCACCCTTGGGAGGAGAAATACTGTTGCGCTGTTGTTGTACTACTACTGTTTTTGTACATTTTACACATATTTTAAGTAAGAAAGTATCTCGATGAGATGATTTGATGACTGCAGACCCGACCTTCAGCTGTTTGGCTGTGGAGGAGTGCACTAACCGGTCACGGCTGCTCGCGAGTGCAGAGAGATGCTAAGCTAACTGTTGTTGTAGCTGTGGTCAGCAACAAAGCCCCAGGTCACTAAAACATCCCGGAATTTGAGGCCAGTTTGATGACCTTGCAGAGGTTCATCATGAAATAAATTCTAATAATTTACTAGAGAAACAAAAATGTCACTGGTCAAGTATTCAGGCTGTTACCTGAGGCTGCTACAACAGTCAAGCTATCATACTGAGCAGCCAGATTCAGGTCACTTCTAGTCTGAGTTGGGTACAATAACACATATTTACATGTTTACATTACAAGACAACGTGTGTGTGTGTGTGTGTGTGTGTGTGTGTGTGTGTGTGTGTGTGTACACGCGAGTGTGTGTTTGTCTCGCTCCTCGTGCTCAGAGCTTGACTGAAAAAAGCAGGGTTGTTCATAAATGTCTCAGGTCCATGTGTGCTCCTTCAGGGGCAGTAGATTTTGGACATTGGCATTCACGTTGCCTCAGCTATTTCTCTGCATCAATAAACTGATGCTTCCCTCGCCTGTGCTTTCTCACACTGGACGGGGGATCGAGGGAGATTTTTCACAATACACTGTTAGTGAGAGCATCCATGCAATGATTGTAAATTAGACTCATGGAGAGTGCCGGATGTTTTTCTCTCAGTGGTGCATAGCCATAATGTTATTTTAAAGCATCTATGTACAATTACTGCACTCTAGCAGTAATCATTAGTTTAAGATTGATTGTGTAGATTAAATTTATTAATCTACAAAAATCAATGGTGCATTTGAAAGTGATGTTGTTATCACAGATTCAGGGATGAAATCCTGATGATAAGCCAGTGTGAAATGCTTGACAGTTTATGCAACTGGTCCACGTTTGTTTTCATCGTTAAGCTGCGCTTGATTACAGAAGCAGGCACGGCGGCAGCGGGGAACCATGTTTACTGAGACGATGACAACGGTGATGACAGTGATTTAAGCTTCTTCTGCTTCCATACAAGACAAAACAAGTGTGGCCCCTGCAGCAGCAACACATGCAGCTCACGTGCAGCTCTTGTGCAGCTCTCGTGCAGGGCTGGGAGTCACTGGCAGACCAGGACACAGAGATTTTGTGCTGCAAATCTGTAACTTTTCTAAGTTTGTGTGTTATGGTAACTGATTATAGTAGATAAGTAGATTTCTAAGTGAAGCCCAGCTGGTAAAAGGTGTGTAAATCAATGCTGGCAGGATGATCAAGACTCCACCTGCTTGATACAACACAGGCTCTGTGTGAGCCATTTCCTCTGAATCACATCAGCCGTGCTACGACTCTGGTTTCACATGCATTTATTGTTTTGCTCTTGTTAGATGAAGCTAATTGCATAATGGTAGCAGTGCTTACGACTCTGATGCTGGACCTGCTCCACACTGCCAGTTGATTCTTTACTTTTATTGTCCCTGATTGCATTTTGTCCCGCGTGTTACATTTTCAGCAGCGGGAATCATTACATGAGCATTTAATGATGAGAGTTTCTTGAGCTTTCCCTATATCTCCGCGCTAAAGTTGACTTTAAATCCATATTCTAAGGGTTCAATTAAAATAAGTCCAGAGGGCATGACCCCAGAACCTAGAGCCCTTCAGGGACGAGGGATTGAGCTCCCCTCCCACTGCCTTATCGTCCTGCTGTCAGAGAATGGCTGCTCAGCCTGAAAGGGGAGGCACAACAGCAGGAGCAACAACAGCTCACTCCATCCAGTGCTGCTGGGAGATCTAACATCCTACCCAGGGGTGGTATAAAGCTATCTTTGCTCTAAACAAGCCACGCCTGATATGGTAGGACAATTTTAGGGCATTATTGCAAACCTTTGTGTAAATGTGCCACATTTTCCACCCCTGCTCACACCCTTGCCCTTGACTAGATTGGTTTTGCTTGTCTGACACAGCACGCCTTCTCGATGGTGGTTTAGAGGTGCTTGAGCTGCTGCTGATTATCACGCTGGCAACCCTATTTTAGGAAGTTGGGCAAGTGCTTTTAGGACGGCGTCCCACTAAGGTGGAGGGGTCACGAGCCAAAGGTGCTTGGTTGTTACAGCAGCACTTCTATGGCTCACCATGTTCTCCCAAAACGTTTGCGAAGATGACATGAAAAACATTGCAGTGGTCAACTACCAAGCATGCAGCACTTCTGCCACTGCCACAGTTCTCTACCCCTCTGCCAGGTGAGGGTGGCAGAATTTAGACAGCTCTGCAACAGTAAGGACAGATAAATGGGATGGGATTGTCTTAATAGTTCCTGAAACTGAGTGACACCACACGGTACTAGACTGCACTACTTTCACAATAATCATACTGGTAGTTTTTGTGTAATCTGCTGAAAATCAGATAGACAAACAAACTAACCGCCTCTGGGTGAAAGCAGAGTCTCCTCAGTCAATATAAAAATAGGAATATTTCCCCAAGCTCACAATAAGAGGATCATAAATCAGTGCAGAATCTGAGAGACACAGAAAATGGAGCATTTCACACACATTTGGCTCCTATCTCACACCAGTCAGATCAGTCCGCTCACAGTTCAAGTGTTGAGGAGCGGAGCAAGGATGATAAGTTGTGAAGGCTGGCAGCGTTTCTGCCGATTAGCCTGGCATCGGTTCGCACCATGTTGTCAGGCTTCTCGTGCGCCAAAGCTAGTACCACATACCTGAGAGAGCCAGTGGAGCCAGAGACAGCAGCGACTGGGAGAGTCTGCCGTGCAACACAGACACCACAGCAAAACAAAACCAGGGCTGCTGGGTGGCTACCTATCCATCAGCGCTGTGGCCGAGCAGGGATAGGGTGTCACATGTTTGAATAGCAACTGACAGGTACTGTGTGTGTGTGTGTGTGTGTGTGTGTGTGTGTGTGTGTGTGTGTGTGTGTGTGTGTGTGAGAAAACAAGGTTTTCAGTGTAGTCGTACCCAGCGTGTCACTTCAGAGATTGATTGCATCTTAACTGACATGGGAAAGACAACCTTGTGCCAGGTAGACAGGCAGGTGGGTAGAAATAACAAAATGACAGTCAGTATTTGAGCCCACACATACTGAATATGACAGTACTAATCCTCCTTTGCCATGCCTTTGTTTGCTGATATTATTTTGTCTTTAAAGAATGTAATCTAAAACCAGGACAAGGGAAAACAGTCAATATTCCCTCTCTATTCTCCCCTGCACTTTTTGTCCCCTGGGATTTAATCTTAAAGTCTGGACCTCAAACAGAACAGACACCTTTGTGCTCCCCAGTGTGTTGCCTGCAGAATAGAAACAAGGGTGGACGGCTGAATGGGTGAGAGATGAGTGGGCACAGTAGTGGTCAGCATTAGTGTGTCACATCAGGACAGCAGGCAGTCTATTATCTGAACAATACCACAAGGAGAAAACACATTACACCACTTTCGGAGTCTTTCAGCTACTTTCTTTGCAGGGTCTGGAACACAGGGTGGCTGGCAGAAAACAGCACAGACACACTGAGGCCTTCAGAGCTGCATATTCCAAGATAGTTCATGAGTTTAACCACATTAAACAAGCAGACAGCGTGAAGAATAACTTACTTAGACAAAATATGCACTTTGCATCATCAGCAAGTGTGTGGTTGAGGGTGGTATCATCTGTCCGCTGCCTCTCCACTGGCATGATGTCAACGTGACGGTGGTCTAGCTTCAGCTCCCTCAGTCACTCCCTGTTGTGAGCTTGGAGTTGTGAAGTTGCTGTGTGAAGATTAGAGCACTGACACATCAAAGAATCAGTTGAGGTCATTGTATTCCACGACTGACAACATCCATCCATCCCTCCATGTTCTCCCTCTCCTCCTGTTCAGGGTGGTGGGGGTGGAGCCTATCCCAGCAGCCTTCCCCCTGGACAGGTCACCAGTCCATGGCAGGGCCAACACATAGAGACAGACAACCATTGGCTCTCCCAGCCACGCCTACGGTCAATTTAGAGTCTGGATTAACCTGGTCCCTCTTGATGTCTTTGGACTGTGGAGGAAGCTGGAGTACCAGAGAGAACCCAGCAGGAACAGGGAGAACATGGAGACTCACACAGAAAGACCCCATGCTCCAGCCGGGGCTCCACCCACAACCTTCTTGCTGGGGGGCCACAGTGAGGACCACTGCTCCACCGTGCTGACAACAATTCATCCCAAATAACATATCCACCTGTAAGGTGGACCAGCTGTAACAAGCCCCACCATTTAGGAGGAGAAACAAACTGACTGATCAATTATCTGCTGTTGGTTATTGGAGGCTGCCTAAGCACATGCTCTTGAGAGGCTGCTGGGGCAGAAAACTGATCTCCCCGTGGAAGTTTCCCTCCATCACTGATATCAGTCGATATCCTCCGGTGAGATCTGAACATGAAATGTTAACAGGTTTGCCTCCTTGCATCTGCAAACAGGTCACAGGGTTATTTGTATTACACTCATACACAGTAATTGCTGTACAAGTGTAGATATGGAATGTGATTGCTTTCGTGCTCTCACAGGTCTTTACACACACACACACACACACACACACACACACACACACACACACACAGAGCAGTCTTAACATACAAACATGATTTCCTCTCTACTAATTTCTTTACCTTGGCCTTCCCTAAATGTTCCTCCTTCATAATCACCTGCTGCTACTCATCATTTGTAATTACCGGCCCACCCGTATGAGCACGTAGCAGTAGCTGCGGGCCACGCCTGCTGATAACCCTGTCAAACATCCCAGCACCCCAACTGTCAGCTCTCCCGGGGGCTGTGCTCCTTGACTAATGGAGAGCAACTCCTCTTCCACCAGACGGAGACGTGTGTCAAAACTCCCATTATCTTCCAGCGTGGCAACACTGGCCTTGAGCAGCAGCCTTCCAAAACACCATTCCAACGGGTTCAGAAGGAAACAATCGATGATGTGCAGTCGTGTTCAACGTGGTGAGAGTCGGACTCACTCAGACACTGAATATCGGAAAAAATATTACACAAATGACCGAGCATGATGATTTATTGTAAAATAAATCACTTGTTTGCTGTCGTGACTTGTTCCAAAGTCACAAACAGTTTGCAGAGTACAAAACGTGAGTCCCAGTGATGTAAAGAAGAGCCACTGAAAGAGCGAAGCAGGGAGCAGCTGTGTCAGGAAACGCTACATATCCATCATGTTCTGTTCATTCATTTCTTAATAGTCTTGAGAAATATCTGCTGATTGGACAGCACTGAAAGTGTGTGGACAACAAAAGTCTGTTTCAGAGCACTGCCAGTATCAAAGCATCCCCCCGCCGCCACTACCCACCGCATCTCAGTTGCAATGAGAGCCTTGAATTCATACTCACACCTCTGATACCTCAGACGGTCTGCTTCACTCACCTTGACAACGACCCGAAAAACTCAGATCCTTTCTGAAAACACGGCTTGGAGTGGTGTGTTGTTCAGCGGTGTGACCGAGATCACCTATGCTCCAACCATGTGGTTTCAAGTGGCTGTCATAGTCTTGATGGCTGGATCCAGTGAACAGGACGACCTTGAAGTGACATTCAGCTGCTGGTAACTGACACTCTGAGGAGAATGAAGAGGCTTTCAAACTCGCCAACATTGAACCAGACACGCACACGAGCACTGCTTTATATCCCTCACAACAGCCGCAGTTGCTCCAGTATCTGTTTCATGTATTTCTACTTCTTCATGAAAATTACTTTTGAAATCAGCACTGCATGATGATTAAAAATGTGAATGTCAACAAAGTTCAACTGTCCTTCCGAACACCTGGATTCTTGCAGCTTAAAGTATCAGCTTGGAGGGGCAGCAGGGCTCCCTGCTCTCCATCAGTGGGCGGGTCACTGAAGGGCCGTGACTGAAAATTCATCTTTGAGATTATGTCTGTCAAAGTAAAACAATCATTTGTTCCAATGTTTAGTCAAATCATAAATTTACTGTCTTTAGAAAACACAACTTCCTGTTTTGAGTGGTGTCAGCTGTTAGCAGGAGAATTTGACTTCCAACAGCGTTGACAGTGTTGCCGTCCAGTGGGGAACCCTTAGGGCCTTCAACACCTTCAGAGAAGACCTAGAAATTTTTCGAACCAAAAAATAGGAGTATTAAAGACAGAATCAAAAACCAATCAGGCGGCGGTGGTGCAGTGGTCAGCACAGGGTCTTTCTGGATGAGTCTCCACGTTCTCCTTGTTCCTGCCGGGTTCTCTCTGGTACTCCAGCTTCCTCCCACAGTCCAAAGACATCAAGAAGGGACCAGGTTAATCCAGACTCTAAATTGACCGTAGGCGTGGCTGGGAGAGCCAATGGTTGTCTGTCACTATGTGTTGGCCCTGCGATGGACTGGTGACCTGTCCAGGGTGAACCCCACCTCTCGCCCGTTGGTGCTGGGATAGGCTCCAGCCCCCCTGCAACCCTTAACAGGAATAAGCGGAAGACAATGGATGGATGGAAAACCAATCAGAATCGATCAAGACCCGGTTAGCTGGCTCATTAATTTGTGAAGACTTCATGAGTCCAGGAGAAGGCCAAGCTGTGTGTCTTAGTTTCAGAGGGAGGGGTGAAGTGTCCAATCATGGTTTGAGTTTAGATGGGCGGGACACAGAGTGGTGAGAGACCAAGATAGGGAGTTACAGAGTGAAATGGCGGCAAACAAGAGTGACGTTGTGGCTAGCTTAATAGCTTCGCCTTTTTAAAGGTGGCCTTTCACAAAAAAAAAACTACAAATAATAATAAAAAAAAAACAGAAGGCCAACTCCAGAACTGGAATTTAAAAAAAAAGATGAATAAAGTAGAAAGGCATTTCAAGACTGAAAATGATCAGCGCTATCTTTGGATGATGGGCTGTAAGAAAAAAAAATAGGCTGTGCTGTTGGAGTTGTTTGCTTATAACAAATGACGATTCGTCCGCTTGGGTCAGTGGAGGATTGGTCAGCCTTGCCAATCAGACAAAGTTGACTCACCATCATCAAGATTCTGCAGCAAACCTGCAAGCCACAATCAGTTTGAAAACTTTTGGGGACACTAGGATTGATCTTCAGCTTGATGAGCAGCACCGGAATCTTACTGCAGCCCACGACAATAAGGTCAGGCAGAACAGAGAGATCCTGAAATGTCTCATCAATGTCGTCACATCTCTTGGAAAGCAAGAGCTGGCATTTCAAGGACATGATGAGAGTAAAGATTCTGAAAACAAGGGGAACTACTTGGAGTTGGTGGAATCATGAATCATGGACAACACCTTTTGTCTATGTTATGGTCGACAGGACAACTGACGTGTGTCATACCGCTCAGATGTCTTATGAGGTTTTCCAGTTTGGTAATGTCAGTAGTGAAAAGCACACAGAAGCCATAGCTGGTCGAGTTGTGGAGGTCCTGGAGGACTGTGAATGCACAGACAAGGTAATTGCCCAGTGTTACGATGGCGCGTCTGTCATGGCCTCTGGACTGAATGGAGTGCAAGCTAAACTAAAAGAAAAAATACCACAAGCTCTCTTCGTTCGTTTTGATGATGATGATGCTATACTCTAGGACATAGAAGTCTGCTCCTGCACCCTAAAAAAACACATCATGGTGTCTCACCCTCAAGAGCAGCCACACTCAGGATTGGGCAGGGGTGAGGGCCAGCTGAAGGGATCTGAGGTGACCTTGCCGGATGATGCTGTCTAGCACGTGAGCTCAGGAGCAGGGCCACCCCCCCCCAAAAAAAAGAACCTTTCATCTTGCTCTTTAGCCTGCTTCTCTCCGAAGGTAGCAGGTCACAGTCATGTCTCTCCTCACTGCCAGTGTATGGTCTGTTGTGAAGCAGAACACGGCACCTGGTCTGTTTTGCACCTGGAGGTGTGACTGAGCGCTCCTGCTCATTCATGTGTCTTCATTCTCAGAAGTAATGCTAAAACTAAAGTCTAGTCAATTTTATTTGTACGGCGCCAAACCCTAACCAAAGTTCTCTCCTGACTCTGTCCAAGTAGAGCAGGTCCAGCACCTCCCTCCTTCAATGAACCTCCACCCAACAATTCTCCATCAGCAGCACATCCTGCAACAGCAGCCACCAGAACCTTCCTTTACCAGCAGGAAGGTGGAGCAGATCCAGGATCAGTGGGGACGGAGAGAGAGCAGGAGAGCAGGACAGAGACAAAGACAGAGAATGGAGGAGGACAGAGAGACAGAAGGAAAGAGAGGGACAGAGATAAAGAGAGATAATGGAGGAAGACAGAGAGACAGAAGGAAAGAGAGGGACAGAGATAAAGAGAGCAAGAAAGGAGGAGAGACTGATGGACAAATGGGGGACTGAGCAGGTGGAGCTACGGGTGGCAGCTGGAGCCTCTTCAGGTCTGGAGCCTCCTCCAGCAGCACCAGGATCTGGGATCGGAGAAGAAGAGGAGTTAGTAACACGTATGAGGACAGTAGGAGGAGAGAGAAGCCCAGTGCATCATGGGAGATCCCCAGCAGTCTGAGCCTATAGCAGCAGATCTAAGGGCCAGCCTAAGCAGTCCTGACTATAAGTCTGATAAACAAGGAAGGTCTTAAGTCTGCTCTTAAATATAGGAGAGGGTCTGGGTCCTGGACTGAAACTGGGAGACGGTTCCACAGGAGGGGAGCCTGATAGCTGAAGGCTCTGGCTCCCATTCTGCTTTTAGAACTCTAGGAACCAGCAGGAACCCTGCATCCTGGGAGTGAATGGTTCTAGCTGAATAATCAAAAGATAAGGTGGTCCTCAGGTGTTTGGGCCCAGCACAATAACTTCAGTTTGATCAGAGTTTAATAAAGGAAATTGTGGGTCCTCCATGTTTTTCTGTCCTTCAGACAGGCCTCCAGTTCAGTCAGCTGGTTTGTTCCATGTGGATCATTGATGAGTTCAGCTGTGTGTCGTCTGCATAGCAGTGAACATTAATGGAGTGTTTCCTGATCATGTGACCTAGAGGAAGCAGGTACAGGGTGAAGAGGACTGGTCCAAGCACAGAGCCTAGCAACCCATCCCATGCCAACCTACCTCCTGGTAGGTGTGCAGTACTGTATAGACGGCAGGAAACCCTCCCACCAGAGACGATTGCCTTTTTAGAATTTAACTAGCCGAGGATTTCCCCCGGCTGGTAAAATACACCAATCATATTTGGAACAATCAGATGGAAGGGACAAACCCACAATCACCTTCCAGACACTTTGTCATGTGATCACACGGAGAGAGTGAAATGGCATGTGTGGTGCCAGTATCGGGCCACTAACGTGTCATTATCAGAAAAAGCCCTTCAGGTATTCGCATAATTTATTTGAGCAGAGGAAGTGGGAAGAAAACCACTTTCTTCCTCTTCACCCTCTCCAGCCAACACCATCAGTCTTCCTTAACAAAGTGCATTAAACAGATTGAACAATCCATCATCTCAGGCTGACTCTCTGCTCATGAATTAAATGAACTAGTGCCCTTTCTGATCTAAAGGTAGTTTTTAAAACTTGTTTTCTGGTGTTGTTCTTGTTGTTTCTAATGGGATATATGGGTCAGTGCTGTTGATGTGGGTGCGGCAGGGCAGGAAACACAGATGGATGGGTTCATCTGTGAGGTGGATAGACATCCACATCGGTTATCTTTGATAGTGTTGATCCAAAGTTGACAAAACCTGGATCTCGTCATTGGAGCTATCAGTAAACGGATGAGTGACTCTCTCAAATCTAAATGTGCAGTAATGTGAGCGTCAGGAATCCCGCAGAGGCTCGTAGTCATGTCTGCTCTCAGCACACTGTAAAGGGGCTTCTGGTGATATATTACAAGACTGCATGAAATGATGGTGTGTATTCGGGTAGCAGAACTGTTAGTCATGGTGATTAATGTTGGTTCCATCCAGTCCTGCCCGTGAGATCCTGTACCTGCAGAACATCCACAGAACCAGGAGCAGAGCCTCTGCTATAAGAGTAAAGGCTGTTTAGTAATGCTGCATGTGTCCAAGTCAAGTGCATTCACGGAAAAAGTGATAGTTTTCACCCCCAGCACATCCGTGAGGTAATGAATGATAAATGCAACTCATGTTCATCTGCATGACCACAACTAATATTTAACACAGTAGCAGGAAGGAACCGACCTTTCTATGATGTTCCCTTCTATCTGTGGATGGAGTGTTTACTCTGATGAACACCTGTGTGTGAAGGCTTTTGTTGTCTCATTCTGGGATGTCTTCAGCTGGTGAGCCCGCCATGTGAGGCTGAGTGGATACAGGTCGCTGTGGGATCAAGCAGCCAAACCCATTTCATGGTTCTTCATGATTCATTATTGATTGCCCTTCCCCGTCTGAAAATACGTCTGGTTGCATCTAGAAGACCGTACAAACACTGGTTATGTTGGCCTGTCTTCTCCCAGCATGCCTGCAGCCGTGGACCAATGCAGTGAAGGACGGAGCGTGCGTGTGTGTGTGTGTGTGTGTGTGTGTGTGTGTGTAGGTGGGCAGACAGTATCATGAACGGCTTTATTTGTATGAGCTACAAGGCTCCCTGTCAGGCACAGTTCAGGGGAGACTTCCCGGTTCTTGCCCCCTTCCTGTCTGTGTTCTCTCCTTCTCAACAAGCTCGCTGTGCTGCAGGTGGCTGCTCGTCCTCCTGCACTCTGACTGGACGTGTGGAGGCGTGTGAAAACCTGCTCACCTGTGAGAGTCGTGGCCTCACAGTTCAACAACCCTGACTGGAAATCTAATTTGCAAGTCAACCTTTTTTTTGTAAAATCTTTGATGCAACAGCTTCAAAGACGCTGGATGTTCCTAAATGTCAAGGAAGGAATCTCAAATGGCGGCATTTCACCGACTCCCACTGAAGCACTGGTCCAATGAGCAGCACGCTCAGCCGAGGATGGGTCCTCTGTCCAGGGAGATCAGGAGGATGCTCCTGTGTATCAGCACCCCTGAATCACCCAAACGTCCAGGAGCAGATAATGTTGGGGGTAATGGTGCAAGAAATGAGTGACGAGACGACGCTGGCGGCGCAGCGGGCCAGCAGTCTCATCCCTTCTTCTTAATCCTGAGACACCAGCCTGACTTTGGTGAGCTGTTACGGGATTTACCAGAGTGGCATGGCTCCCCTTGATAGAAAAAAAGTTTCTGCCACATGAGAATGTCAGGTGGTAAACTCAGTGTCACATTTGCCGAGGACAGAGAGTGCTGATACTTTCAGGCAACAGCACTTTTAATAAACAATGAGAAATGAACACGGGTTATTTGATGTTTTGACACGGTAGCAGAGGGACGTCGGCACCAGTAAATTTATCTTGCAGTGATTCAAGTCTAGGTCACAGAGATATAATTAGTCAGAGGTTTTTAAGTTTTATTTCAAACTTTTGATTGATAATTTGGTGAATATAAAATGTTAAAATGTAAAATGTACTATTGTATTATCCAGGTGCTCTACATGCGTCACAGTCACCTACTGCTAAATGAAGTACGCATACTCAAGCAAAGTAACGCCTGAACACTGTCCACGCAGCCTCCTTTCCGTCTCTACCATCTGTAGACCAGAGCCGAGGTCTGCAGTGAAGCACACAGCCAGTCTCACAGGGTCCCAGTGCAACTAGGAAGGAACTGTAGGAAAGATCCTTCCTACCATGCAAGAACCCCCAACATTGGAATGTCCTGCATGTCCTCATTCCCTCCATGAGCCATTCATCAGCATCTGGTCATCTCGCAGCCTCCACGTTATTCCCTGAGCAGTCACATCCTCCATGCACTCAACTCTGGGGATGTGCAGCACATAATGCTCCAACATCGGGATGCATCAGGGAGTTTTTTTAGGCGCTGTAATCTTTATTTTACAATTCTCTAGATGGTAAATGCAGTGACTTTAAAGACTAAAATGTCTAAAACCAAACATGCTCAAAATGAAACGGCAGGGCAGAACAGAGACAAATGATAAATTACATCCAAAATGGATTGTTTTTGTCCACAGGATCTGCTGCAGCAGGTCTCTCTCTCTCTCTCTCTCTCTCTCTCTCTCTCTCTCTCTCTCTCTCTCTCTCTCTCTCTCTCTCTCTCTCTCTCTCACCTTTTTGGACCAACCCCCACTGTCAGTTCCTCTTCTTCTGTGTTTGGTATCTTGGTGAATTGCTCAGCCATCCCCTGCTTTCACTTTCCAAATCCCTCCTCCTCTGAGACGTGTAGGGCTGGTCATTACCTATCACATCCACAGGTGTACCTGGGGCTCTTCCCCCCTCCAGGGACATGTGCAGTGATCGGGGGTTCACGTGCATGTGTTTGCTGCAAAGCCTCAAGTGCTGCAGCTCCTCTGTGTTGGGGGATTTGAAGAAGCTCCACCAGTCTAATGACACGCATCTTGGCCCGGTACAAAACTTTGCTGGCAGGAGCACAAAAGTGTCCAGACATTATGTGTAGCACATGCTAAGTGTTGTAGACAGCGGTGCTGCTGTGGAGGGGCGGCTGGCTCTGCTCACTAATTATGGTTCTCTTTTGTCTGTTTCTGCTTCAGCTGCTGGATGTTATCTGGTATCAGTGCTGTCTTGAACATGATGGATCAGGTGTCATTGTCTGTTAACCTGCTCAGAATGAGGTGTTTGCATCTCCTCGCTGTCTCTGAACCTGGAGACACCTGCCTGTTGAGTGAGTCACCTCACATACCCAGAGCAGCCCCCCCCCCACCCACACACACACACACACCATATTTGATGGGTATCAGCTGATTAGTATTACAACAACACAATCCTCCAGCTGCTGATACTCTCTGTAGTTCAACAGGTTGCATGTAGAAAATGTAAATTATAATACTTCATACTCATGAATATTATCACAAGTATGGATAAAAATGAGCTTTTACCTTTTATCAGTCTCCATTAGCTTCAACTAAATACACAGCTGGCACTTTGTGATCTGCCGAGTCCCAATGAAGGAACGCATCACGCTAAGTACTTGAGTACTTGAAAGGCCAAATACACGTTTTGGGTCAAGCATCACTCTGCAGTGGTCTGCTTGTTTACAGTAACACCTTTGCTGTCCATGCACCAGACTACTTCATAGCTCTGAGTGTTAATTACTCATCCACAAATTAACAGCAGATTCCAAACCAGAGAAGATGCTGATTTCATGATGTCCGCTGATCGATCATTGAGAGAAGGCGTGAGGCCGGCTGAAAATGGCATTCACCCGACAGTCATGTACTCACGTGCTCTGATGGAGTCAGAGTTCATTGCTCTCTTAAACTAATACAATTATTGAGGAAACTGGTGTCCTGGGATTCTTTTTCACAGTGTAACATTACATAAAGAAGATTACCGTGACTGGTCAGTTGCTGCGAGGTCGTAGCGACCCACCAATAACCTGGTGATCAAACCCCCAGAGTCTGCTCCAGTCCCCCAGCGTCAGTATAACTGGCCCCAGACCACCAATGAGTGGAGAGATGCTGATAAAACCGTAAGAGTGCAGCTGCTGAATAATTAACTCTCCCCCTCCAGCGCTTCTGACAGAACTAACTGATCTTTCTCGACACCATCAGAATATTTAGTTTCTATGTGTAAACATGAAATATATTAAAAGAATGAACAGAGCTGCTCGTTCTATACAAATAAAGTTTCATTCCAGCTTCATAGGTTCTGTTCATGTTAAGGCTTTCGTGAACAAAAAATAAGACATCAGGTGACAGCATTAACGATTTTCAAGAAAATCCCATTTTAACATTTGAATTTAGCTTGACATGCTGCCTCGTTCCTGGTTCAGGTGACCTGCTTAGTGTGATGAGCCGTAACAACACTGCTCAAATGTATCAGTCACCTCATGCCATGCTTCTTGCCAGTGTGTTTTCGAAAGTTACGCCACCTAAATCCTTCCTCCACCTGAACCAGTTTCATCCAGCACTGAGTGACTGACCGAGTGATGGAGGAATTCAAACGAGCCGCCCGTCTCTTAGCGACAGGCTCTACTGGTGTGCTGCCGACATGGTTTCGGTTTATAAAGAGTCAATTTGTGTCAAATGTCTGATTCAGTACTGTTTTTATGGATTCAGCCATATTAAGTAGAGTGGGCACATGCTGACAAGCACTTTAGTGTTAATCCATCATCACTATGGACGGGACCACACAGCTGACAACAGACAGACACCAGGCGCGCACGTGGGAGTAAGTCTCACGTGCACGCGCCTCAAGTCCCAAGCTCATCCCTCAAGTCTGAAGCATGTCCCCAGTTGTTTTGGCGAGTAAAAACAGAAGAAGGTGACCGAGGAGAAAAAAGTTAAAAAGCCTTTAAAGCGGTTGGTACGTAGCACAATTTAAAAACGCACCAACGCGTTGCAGCTCACTGCTTCATCACGGTGACAAATCAGTCAATACTACATATGAATACTGACAATAACCAGAAATGAGCAACACACAACAAAGGAGCCTGAAACATTCCGCCAACAGACAAGGAACAACTATAATTATCAAAAAGATATAAAAAAGAGAAAAATCACTTTCCTCATTGAAGCCTGGGTGTGTCATGGCCTTAGATAATTAATCCTTTGATTAATTGGAGACAACCCCCCTCCCACCCACCCACACACACACCAAGTTTTGTGAGTATCGAGTCAAGTCAAAGCTTTGGTCAAGTAAGTCACAAGTCAAGTCCCAAAATTCTAATAAACTGGAAGACAACCATCTTGAAGTGCTGAACGTTTATGTGCAACAAATATTTCAATATGTTGCAGAAACGAGCGAGATCTCCTGCTACTTCTCCTTGTGCAGCCCGAGATGCCGGATAAAATGCGACGTGGTGCTGGAGGTATCCCAAAGTTTGGCACTGCAAACAGCGACTCTATTTTTTGTTTTAAGTCAAATATTCTTTGAAGCCAAATTTTAAGTTTTTGGGAACAGCGGTGCCAGCAGAGCCTTCCATCTTCCTCTGCTCCGGTCACTCCACAACCGCTGGGGTGATGTCTTGGTCAGAAGGTTGACTTGGTTAGGCTTCAGGTTGCCAGGGTTTGCCCACATGCAACAGGAAACATCTGTTTGATTAAAACATGTACTTAATAATTCACATCCTAGCAAAGAAAGCAATGACTTGCCAAGTCAAGTCTCAAGTCATGAATAGCAAGTCATGGTCAAGTCTGTCACTGTTAGTCAAGCGAGTCACAAGTCCTCAATCTGGCAACTTCAGTCTAACTCGAGTCAAGTCACATGACCGCTGTTTAAGCACCTTTTATACAACAACACCAGCCAGCAGGACAGAAGAGAACATTTAACAGATGGATGAATCCAGACTCATACCTTTTCACTGCACTGCTTTCCTACAGGTCTCCAGTTTCATTTGGCAGACACTTTTGTCAAAAGTGACTTGCAACAAAAATGAAGAATTTAGACTGGAGGGGAAAAACCTTAGTCAGCACGACTAAGTGCTTCAAGTTTGGTTGGCTGCAGGTGCTGCCATCTAGTGGCAGATGAAATGCCAGTTTTTTTTCTTCCTAAAGATAATTTAACCACAACTGGCCACAACCAATAATTCAGTGTCAACAACATCGTTCAAGATTCAATATTCATCATTGTCAGTGCTGAGTCTTCACTCAGACCCGGGTCTTAAACCTCCTGACTCGTTCTACCCTGAGGACAAAGAGGACGAGGGTCAGATTCCAGTGCCCAGGTGTTCCATGAGCAGTTGAGTCATCCCACCATTTGGTACCAACAGAGGAGAAGAGCCAGGCTAGAGATTCAGAGCCACGCTGGGCTGGGAGGCAGGCAGAGCGTCACAGGCGAGAGGGCGTGTAGACCTGGATAGACCTGGATGAGGGGTCCAGGTAGGCAGGAGCCGCTCTTGTTACTGCTTTTTACCCTTATTTGCTTGCTACAGTTTATTAAGAAGTTCTGTTCCTCTCCCTCAGTATTATCTTATAGCCACTTAGCAGTAGATGTGCTATTGATTTTTATCCCATGACATTTAAATGGAAGACGTGCACCATCCACTATACCTCATTATTGGACTCCGAGTGGATTAGAGGGAGTTATTCCTTCGCTGACCCCTCACTGAGTTAAAAACCAGTGTCATGTAGAAATGTAGACAAAAGTTGATCAAACATGAATAAAGCTTGATGCTGACACTGTCACGTCAGCGTTTTCTTCAGGGTCACTGTATTCAACAGCAACCATCCTCTCGAATGCTGTTTTTGGTGTCTAACAACAATCAACACATCCTTTGACTTATTGTCCTTAAATACGTCTGAGAGCTCCAACTTTACAGTATAAATCAAGTAAATTCTGGGATGAAAACTCAAATCACAAATGACGAGAAATGACGTTTCCACCCCAGAGCCAAACACTTCATCCACCTCTGTTTGAAGGACCTCTAGGAGGGTTGGAAATAGCAGCCTGGAACTATCATGCAAATGAATCAGCTGGACTATAAAGCAGAAGAAGCTGCAGGGGCTTGCTAACCATGGTTAGTAGAGAAGTTCCATTTTTGATATTATAGAGGAGGCCCCTGGCCCATGGTGTTTGCTGGCCATGGTCCCTTATCAGCTCATGTTAACTGCACCCCTAAAAATAGGCTTGTTAATTTACTGCCAACAGAAGAACATGCAGGTGGAGTTAACACCATCTGTGGAGAGTGTTACACATCCTACCTGTAGCTGTTTCACAAACGTGGTAGCCATTAAGACAGCAATCGCTAAATAAGTTTTTAAAAAAATGTCTGACTTGAAAAAAAGAGATCTCAACATTTGTCCAGTGTGCTACAGGAAGCAGCTCTTTCTGAACAAGGCCGAGAGATTCCTGTGATAAACTCAACTGCCTCAACAACAGAAGCCATAGCGAACAGCTAGCCCTTGCTGTCACACCTCTCGTGCCTGAAAGGGGTTTTTGTGACACTTCAACACTGTAGCATTTGAAAAGGCAGCCAGATTGAAAATCCAGTGTACTGCAGTACCAGCAGAGCTCCTGCTTTGTTCTCTGCTCTTCGCAGTGTGCCAGCTCACAATGGCGTCCACAACTTTGATATTTGGCACCCGGGACCAGGCAGCCGGCTCAGTTCAGAGGCCACAGCAGGACAGTCCAGGCTGTTATAAAATTGGGTGAGCAAGGACTTTCATGTGTTGGAGGTGTTACCAGGACACAATATGTTCTGAATTAGTCTCAGCTGTAGTCAGCCATAGTGGAGGGGGGGTGATACTCCTGACATTCCTTGGGGGTACAGAATCCCTTAAAGGAGAGTTAAAAGCACTATACTGGTGTCTTGGAGGTCACTTGGGGAGGTGAGGCTCTGTAACAGTCCCTGCTGGCTCGCCCTGCCAGGGCAGAAAGAAGAGAAAAACCTGCCTTTAGTGCACGAATGCTTATCTTGTTTAATGATGGATTATTATCCCTAAATACAAATATGGACATATTTATTTAGTTGAGTCCCAACCAGAGTCTGGTTGTCCGTGGAGTAGTTAGTTCCTGCCTAGCACAGCATCCACCATAAACAAGCAGCAGCCAAGACTGCGACGATCTGCTCCACACTCGGCTGGACCGCCTGTTGAGAAGCTGTTTGGAGGCTATCAGTTGCAGCTGTCTGCATCAGTCTGGTCTTAGCAGGTGGATGTTTAGCAACGGCTGGCTCACTCTTAACTGGAACGTTTTCAGCTACTTGTAATAATTCAAGATAAGAAACAACAACCTCGCTCTGTGTTGAACTCAGCCCAGGAAAGGGTTTAGTTCAGTGTAGGAGGCAAAGATGTAGAAGGGACCTAGGGGAGGCCATGGCCACACCAGGCCTGGAAAACAATTAGGCTCAATTTTCTGTGAAATTGACAGATTAAATTTCATTGCATGTCCCCATGTCAGCCTGCCCCTGCACCAACATCCAGCCTCTGGATTGAACATCTGTGGATGTAGCTCCCTCTGCCTCCTCCTCCTCCTCCTCCTCCTCCTCCTCCTCCTCCATCCTTCTCACTTAGCTTTGGGACAATGGAACAATGTAACATGCTGCTTCATGCCTCTGTTGCTCTGTTGTCTATCACTTGAGGCAGAGGCTCCAGAACACCTTTGTTTGCTCAGTAAGACATGGAGCATGTGTATGTGTGTGTGTGTGTGTGTGTGTGTGTGCGTGTCAGGCCTGAAATGTTCTCAGGAGTCTGGCTGCTGCATCATCAACCAGTAGAAGAGCCCTCCAGCCCTCTGTGGGGGCAGGCTTGCACCCAGCATCAGCAGCATGTTTCTCCCTGTGATACTCCTATGATACCATATCGCAGCATATTGTGATAAAGCATGTTGTGACCCGTGTACATGGTGACAGCGTAACTCAGCGCTTTAGCAGCTACGCGTAGTGATCTCAGTAACCGTAGGTTGTTCAACTTTGCTCAAATCATTCTCATACATTTGAAACAAAGCACATCAACCTGACTTGTCTGTTCTGAGCTCTCGTTGTCCGACTGCACTGCGGCAGTCAGTGGCTGCAAACTATGATGAGCTTGCATGTGCTCATAGTCTTAGCATCTTAGCATCAGACCAAGTAGCTGCGGAGCAATACATTTTCCAGGCAATAATGGAGAGTCAGTGTTGCATCACTCCCGGCCGTGATGTACTACTTCCATCAACATGTCTTCAAAGATTCTGTTGGAACTTCACCCTAAACAGCTGTCAATCAAGACTTCTCCATGGCATCAAATGAATAACAACAACCAGATGACACAAGGAAGCACTGGAACATATGACACATGACACACGCAGGAGCGGAGGACATTAGCTTTCACTTTCACTTTCTCATGGCAGCTGTCTGTGTATCTGTGGTGCTGGAGTGAGGAGTTGGGGGTCTTTGGTCTTTTTCTTTTCTCTCCATCATGATGATTTCCAGATTTGAACATTGCAGCCAAACTTTCTAAAAGTATCCTGCCGCACACGTACAAGCAGGGACTGAAATCAACACTCACCAAATGTCGACATTTGTATTTGGCAGTTAAATCAATACTGTCACCTGCCACACTAACTTTTTCCAGTAATTTCAAACTTTTTTTATTTGAATGCCTCAGTGATTTACCGTTTGGCCTTGGGGCTCTTAGTTTTTTGCTTAAACTTTTTCCCTGCTGACTGCTGCTCCTGCCTGTGATTGGGAGCCAATCAACCTGCGAGTCCAAAAGCCTCTTCATTGGCTGCTTATTCTGCTGCCTGCCAACACAGCAATATCGCCTGGTGCTTGTGTTGGCCTGACATAACTGGATCATTGATATGAAAATGAAGAACATTTAAGATTTAAAGTGGTGCAGGATAGTGTGTCCTGCAGAGAGCACTTCTGCGCCTCTGTCTTTTTCATTTATTTAGTTTTGGTCTTTTTTAAATGGTCATGAGTGACACTGTTGACTTACTTGGAATTATAATTAGCCTACTGAGTACCTTTACTTAGTAGTGTAATATACAGCCACAGTTGGTGCGCAATTAAGGTAAAAAGGCTCTATTGTCAGTGCAGCACCAAAATTCACTTGATAGGTTCCACATATCTCATCTATGGTATTTTTCAGCTCTGGAGTCAGTATCAGGCTCTAAAATCCCACATCGGTGTTGCCGTAGTTCTGCTGACCCCATTTACTGGATTCACTGTCCTGCAATTTTGATCTGCTCTTTTGACAGAAATGCGGTGAAACATCAGGTATTTACAGTTCATTTGATTATTTCTCAATATTTGTACATTTTTCCAGATGGGAGAAGTTCACATGGTACCTCTGTCCCACCAGCGTGTCTTTCCTGCTTTTAACGAGTTTCTCTCGAAGCTCAAAGAGATCTGATTTTGTATGATAACCTTTATTCAAAACCGGTGATATGAAGAATTTGCGTCAAAGGTGGAGCCCTGCTGGTGGCCAGTGGTGGCACAGGAGGATGTCACACAGTGGGCCCATGTGAATGTGGGAGAGAGAAGGGAGGGAGACCTTGACCTTTAACAGGACTTTAACGATTCAATTTCAAATCACACTAAACCAGGCACAAGCACATACAAAGAATATTTCCATTTGCACATATTTACATCCCCACCACCACCACCATAAAAACAACCATTCAAAATTAAATTAAATTCACAACCTATCATGCAGAGTGCATTCCCAAACCCCAAATAGCAAAAGACTGATCCATGTTGTCCTTGTATCATCTTGTAGTAAATGTACTCCACTCCGAGGCGAGCAGCCACCAGACTCTTGATCATGTGTGTGACATCTGTACCCAGATTCCCTCATTTTACTCCTCCTTGTCAGCCAAATACTCATCTTGGCCTGACCCAAAAGGAAGCTAGTCAGGCCTGTTTGCCTTCACCGTGTTGCCTCGCATTTAGGTCCAAATATAAAGAAAGCATTGTCAAAAACCCACCCAAATCCATGTAACAATTGTTGTAATACCACAAAGAGAGGGGCCAGCCTGGGACAACCAAGCCACAGATCTTCTAAAGACTCCTGCACATTGACTGCCACTTCCATCTGTATGTGCTACATGTCTGTTAGTGGCCACGGCCCCGTGCATCACCCTCCACTGGAGATCTGCAGAGCGTTTCTCTATGGGGGTTTGTACAGGGACCTCCACCTGCCTTTGGGTGATGAGTCCGATGAAAACACAGCCAACCAGGCACGAGGTAATGTTACATCACCAACCAATGTCAAGATGAAGACTACCAAAGTGTGCCGGCAACGAGCATCACTGCACTGCACTAGGAACCTGGGCGCCAGGCTGGCGGTGGATGGTTCCAGGCGGATGGTGCCATGTGTGCGGCGTATGTTCAGGGCATGTTCGGCCTTGTGCTGGTATTAGAGGGACATGATCAGAGTGCGTTCACGAGTCAGAGAGGCCATCACGTCGCTCCCTCTGAAGCCCAGGTTGATCCAGGACTTGGAGTGTTGATGTTTCAGTGGCTCAGATATTTCACCTGGGGAGAAGAGAGCACTCTTCACCTGGAGAACCAGACCTCCTCCTAACCACTAATCACTGACTTAAGACCAGCCTCCTCTGGGTCAGTAATGGAGCAAAAGTCTCCGACTGCTCCATGAAGGCACTAGACCAGCCTCAGTAACAAGCTGCAGCTGCAACCCTCCACTCCTGCGGTGAAGTTCTGAGCGGTGTGGCCATCAGGATGCCATGTTTCCATCGCCACTGAGGCGATAAATGGTTGCGGCTGCAGAGTCACTGGACTGAATGAATACTGATTACACCCTGAAACACTGAAAACAGCCAAATATTAGTCTGATGAAAGCGCTACAAATTGCAGCATTTCAAATTCTGCTGTTATTTCCTTGAGTTGTTTAAAGTATATTTTGCACTCAGTGATATAATGACATTTTTTATGAAAATGAAAGCAATTGGTTGTTCATTTTCCTGTTTTTCTCGTTCTCATTTAATATTGGTCTTGATTAATCTGATTACTTGATTCATAAATGTAATAACAACACTTGAGGGCTCTCTGCAGAAATCATCTCAAACGGAAGGCAACACACTGTGTCTTAACAGATGAGTTTTTGTAATTTTGTTCATCTTTGATGCTGGGGTCAGTCAATATGATCGTAGTTATTTCACCTCCATCTCAACATGCTGTAATGGAAAAGCAGAAGTGTGTATTGGCGTGTGATTGCCTCTCGTTGCCAGGAGCTGTTGCTAGGTGTGAGTGGTGTGCTGAATAGTCACAAACGCCTGGCTCAGGGTGCTCCCCGAGGGCATCACACCAAATCATTGTCAACATATCCACTGGAGGTTTCATGCCCCCCTCTGAAATACTTGTTTAACTCAATGCACTGCTATTTGCTCAGCTGGGACTCTCTCAAACACACTTTATATTTTCTTGCTGTGGCTCACCATCAACTCAGACCTAATGCCAGGGAAGCATGGCGTGGTTGTTCCTCTCTCAGGCCTCTGAACGATCATTGCATTTTCCCAGCATGTCATAGATGTCTGTGTTTGACTGGTGGTTGCATTCACGGAGGCTGAGGTCCTGTTGACATTGCTCTCACAGAGGCATCACTGCTGGGCAGCGCATGCCGACAAATGTGCCCTCAAACAGTAGGAGTCCGTTTTACTCTCTACAAAAGCATAGAAATCATACAGCAATTAGAGAAGCCCCAGGGAACACAGCACTGCTGCTTTGCTAAAGTAGCTCTTCCAAAATGATAATACTAATAAAAATACATATACCAGATTATAAATTAAAATGGAAGATGTCACAAATTTCCCTCAATCCCTCCATGTTCTCCCTCTTCTCCTGTTGAGGGTGGTGGGGGTGGAGCCTATCCCAGCAGCCTTCCCCCTGGACGGGTCACCAGTCCATGGCAGGGCCAACACATAGAGACAGACAACCATTGGCTCTCCCAGCCACGCCTACGGTCAATTTAGAGTCTGGATTAACCTGGCCCCTCTTGATGTCTTTGGACTGTGGAGGAAGCTGGAGTACCAGAGAGAACCCAGCAGGAACAGGGAGAACATGGAGACTCACCCAGAAAGACCCCGTGCTGCAGCCGGGGCTCCACCCACAACCTTCTTGCTGGGGGGCCACAGGGAGGACCACTGCTCCACCGTGCCACCCGTGACAAATTTTATTATCAATAATTCATGCAACTTTCCGGATCTAGCTTAGTGTCTCAGTGTAATTATGTAAATACTCTGCCCAAATTTAAACTGCTTAAGGATTTAGGTGAACAGAGCTCAGAAGGTGTCTGTGCTTGAGCAGAGGAAGGTGCTGAATCTCTGTTGTGGCAGGTCTTATATAATAACTTATCCAAACTCAAGCAAAAAATAACTCAAGAAAAAACAACAGTCGCAATGTAAATGTTCACGACGGTCTTTGTGTCCCCTCCAACATGCAGGACAACACTTGACTTGCAGCATTTTCAGACTCTAGAACAGAAATGCACACAGTCCTCTACAAAGGGACCTGAGCTCTTTCTTCCATTTCTTAGCTTAATTGTTGCTTCTGTCTTGGACTTTAATGTGGCTCTGATATTGACACACTAAATATAGGAGGAGGAGGCAGGTCTCAGCTAACAGGTCTGACCAAACCCAGCAGTGGTCTGACATACTGTCCAGTCATTTGGGATCTGATGCCAATGACATCATTTGGCCGTATCATCTTTAATTCGTACAAATCCTCAGCATGTAATCCCGAATGTGTGTAGGTTTGGTTGGGGACTGGCACCATGTGACTCGGAGCAACTCATAATCAGTACATCTGCAAAATACATTTAAGGAGTTGTTTGAGAAAAATTATTATTTCTGTTGGTGAAACCAAACACTGACTCATGTTGAATCATGTAGAGCCGCTGATCCTCCAAGGATCTCAGCTGGATGACAGCATCCCCAATTCCCTCCTGTGCTTGGGTCATAACTGCCACGGCAGCAGAGGACGGATGTCCTCTTTTAGTCTTAGTAGACATACTAGTGGCCCTGTGGTAGATCAGTCAAGTCCTGTAGCTCCAGGGATATTCAGCCTGCTGCGGTGCAGCCCCTCTACCTCCAGAGGTGACAGCAGCCCCTCTGGTGGCGAGGCCAGCTCTGCTAACATTAATGCTAGCACTGTCAGACATGGCACTGGAAGCTCTGGAAGCTTCTCCTCCTTGAACAGTCTATTCATGGCAATGTGTACCTGAACTAAAACTCTGCTGACACTCTTAAAAACAATGTCAAGAAACTTTAATTGGCCAAATCGTGGAGGCAAACATTAATCTCCATGAAGCAATATTTGTATTTCATAACCCGGCCCTCTGTGTGTTAGTCTTTCCAGCTACGCCATCTTACATCTGTGAAATTCATAGTTGAGACAGTGGCGGCAGTAAAGATGGCTCCTCAGGCCCCCCGGATGAATGTGAATTATTAATACACAAACACATTAGCGCAGGATTATTAGCTGTGCATTGTGCTGTCAACTGGCTACAACTGTGATTGGCAGATTAGCGCCCATTTGCTTGTAAAGGGATTATGATATTAGCTCCGCTGCCAGGCAGTGGATGTTGGCAGACATGTGGATCTCGATGGTAAGTTTACATTTGGCTGCTCATTCTGATTTGCATTAGAATTACAGTTTCTACCAGTTTGCTTGTTGTGAGGGTGTGAGGAGAAGTGTGTCCATATATAGATTAAACATGTTACATCTGTTCACAGACCCATATCTTCCCAGCATAACACTCGCTGTGTGAGTGTGTGTTTGTGTGTGTGTGTGTGTGTGTGTGTGTGTGTTAGATACCTTCAGCACTATATTGCTATTGCAAGCACATGCTTTGAAGTGCCAGTGGGAGCCACCGAGGGCATCAGGGCACACAGCTTTGCCAGCAGTCTCCTTTGTGTGATACGTTTTCTGTTGCTACAGGATTGTTCTGTCATCACATACACCCCTGGAGTTTTAGCAGCACTGCTCACACAGCAGTCAGAATAAATACACTGGATCTAATGCAATCTGATACCTGTTTCATCTGGCTTCATGTCTATCCATAGGTGCACACATCTGTGGTGTCTCTACTTGAGCAAATATCACAGCGTAGTTGAGAGAATGCCAGCACCCGTCCGAAAAAAATCCTCCACGAAGATGTGAAACAGAGGATCAGATACACTCTGTTGTGTCACTCTAGTCAGCATGTCTTGTTATCACTCTCAGTTTTGGCGGTCTGCCTCTTTCCCCCTCCCCAACATGTCCTCCCTCAGACATGAGAGCGGCATCACAGCATCCTCCCACAACACGCTTCACAGGCTATGAGGGATGCTCATCTGACCGCGGCCGGCACCAGTGTCAACACAAGCTGCGTTCACGGGCCATTTGTCTTGGCTGCTCAGGTTTTTAACCTCCTTGTCCCTTCCTTTTCTACAAGGTCACTGACATCCACTTCATGAACTTTGAGCACACTCGCTCTTATAAAGCTCTCAGTGGAGATGCCGCCATCTGTCCTTCCTGCTTTCTTCCTCCTTCAACACATTCCTTCTGCTCTGGCATGTTATGGTACCTTCAGGCTTGGACTGGAGGGCCTGGTGGCGTGGAGGGAGGGGCGGGTGGAGGGGGGCTCTCCTCTGTGGCTGGCCTTGTCAAACTGATTGATGAGAAAGGCAAGCTTGTGTTTTTGGCAGGCTGGGATTCATCGTCCTGTGTACGCTGATACACTTATCGAGGTTTAAGTGCAAGGAAGGGCTGCCATCACGCTTTCAGGCTGTTAATAAGATTGGGCTGCTGCACATCATCCTGTGAGTCTATGAGGCATCAGGCATGTGTTCTCATCCTCTTCCTGGTAGGAAGTGATGCAAATTGACAACACTCCTGTTGTCCTTCCAAGACAAGCGTGGCTCATTTGGGCTCCTTTTTCCAAATCTCTCCCAAAAACACCCTGAAAAACGCATATATTTGTAAATGCATTAATTTTTTTTTTATTATCCAAATGATTTGAGAGTTGTAACAGTAAAAATGGCTGTGGTGTCATATGACATCAGATAGGTTTGTCAGGAGAACCCTGCAGTGCCTGGTGATGGGCTGATGACAACTGTTGGTAGCTTTCATGACAGCTGTGAGTCCCAGAGGAGCTTTAGGACACATCTTGGACAGACAAGTGAGGCGCATTGCCACCAGGTTCCTGTGATTTCTGAAGGTGATGGTGGTTCGCGGTTAACCATTAGCCCTGAAGCTAGAAACAGCTGGATCCTGACTCAGGGCTCACATAACATGGACCAACCTCGGAGTGACCGAATCCTTCTCCTCTCAGTGATGGGCCGTACGCTCCTCTTGGCCCAGAGGCGAGCCCCTGCGTGTGCCAGGAGTCTTGTTCTCAGGGCTATAGATTGGTTTGGGTGCCCCCTCGTCAGTCCTGTTCCTGCAAACACGTCAGGAACACTTTGAGAGACCTTCTTCAGATTTGCCACAAACGTCCCGTGTGAGACACTCATCACATATTTAGCTGCCTGGTGGATCACAATGTGACTCATCCTCTAATCTGAGCGTGTTTCGTTGTGTTGATGTTGTTTACATTACGTATGATGTGTTCAGTAGTTTTTCATTGGATGTGTGTAGTGTCTTTGGATGTCTTGAATGGTGCTTACAAATGAAATGCATTATGAACACTATTATACTATGAAAGTTTCTCTCAGTTATTAAAGTGTACCACATTGTCTGCCCCCCCAAAAAGCTTTGTACGACACTGAGAAAGCTTTGATATCCTAAGTGCAAACAATGAGCTATGAACGTCTTTACATGATCAAAGGGAATCTGCTTCGTTCACTGATGGCAACACGTTCCTTCTCATTTTTAGGTCAACAACAATTCCAAAAACTATACCACCTTTGTTTATGAAACACTGAAAGATTAAATAATGAGAACACTTGTATTTTGGAAGCAGAGAGCTGTGACTGTCAGGTACTTTTTTTTTTTCCTTTGGTTTTTATGAATTTAGATTTTGTAGCATTTGGAAATGAAAACTTTCATCTCTGCATCGACTGCTGCTCCTTTCCCAGAACGGCGCTTTAGGGAAGAGGAAGCTGTTCTTTCGATTCTTCCACCATGAAAGAAAGTTCCAATTGCACTGCCATTGCCATTCCACAGCGTTTGTGTGTGTGTGTGTTTGTGTGTGTGTGTGTGGGGGGGGGGGTGTTGTCCACTGTCTGCATCCCATCCTGGAAAGAGGGTTGTCAGCTAATTCTGCTTCTTTCCTACTGTCAGCTGTGGATGATGGGTAACAACTGCAGCTGATTTCAGTGACACACTTTCATCACCCTCAAAAGTAAGAACGACTCAAATGAAGCAGCCCCCTTTGTCCAGCTAATAATTACCCTTTTACAGACAATGGACATTTAAAATCCCTTTCAGTGTGTTTTTAGCAAACAGCAGAAATTAGAAGAGACCCTGAAATGTACTTGAAATTCTAGTGAGGTTTTTTTGTTTGTTTTTTTCCCAAATAACCAAACAAAAATCTTCACTGAATTCAGTGGAATTACAGCCAATTAGGTCCCCACCACCTGAGTCCCCGGAGCACAGAGGCAAGGTCAAGCTTCCCAGCAGTGATAAATGAGAGAATGAGATCTTTATTGCTTCCCATCATACAAGACCCTGAGAGTGCAGCTAATAAATGCACACAGCAATTTCTATTAAGCCTTTATTTATCCAGGGAGCGCTGAGTGGAGGTTTTAGACCAGACCAGACCCACGTTCTGCTTCTACGCTGTTGTATCGAGGCACCATGGACGCTCCTCTAGGAGGGGACCCTGGGCTGTCTGCCCCCACCTCTCCTCGCTAGCACCACCTGCCTCTGACATCATGGCGGAGGTAAACAACTGGCCCACTCAAGGCAGCACAGACACGTCTTGGCAGCGTGATCTTCCAGCACACATTAGTCTCTCTTGCTGTCTCTCCACACTGTGGTTGACACGTCAGCATGCCAGCTGATATAAACAAGATTAAGAAGCAGCTTCCTGCTCTTGGGACTTTGTAGTTGTTTTAATTGAGAAATGATGGCCACAGTGACGAAGTGACCCTCCCTGTCAGTGTGCGGCTCACAGCCGGCCAAGAGCTGGCTTTCCTCATCCATCACCCACGGCAACTGGCGTCAAGAAGGATTCCAAATCTCCAGATCAATATCTCATAAACGAAATATTGTTAGAACACAAACATACATTTTTACAACCTCTGTAGGGTAAACAACCAGTCACAGCCTCACCTGAGTCAGAGCCAGCCGTCATCCAACTGCACAGGTAAACTGCCATCTGAGTGCAGCTGCAAGGGACCATTGACAAAACTACAACTTCCACGAGTTCTCTCACTGCGGCGTGCCTTCCATTTGACTTTTCCTTCCATGGCACGCGTCTAAAGAATGTCCCAGAAGGAACATTACAGACTTGATATTCCGACATGTGCAACAGGACTGGAACCAGCATCCTGGTGTATTTGTCTGCACTGGTTGTTTCAGCGGAGCCTGAGGGCTGGAGAGATTTCTAGGTGGGCAGATGTGTATCACTCAACAGCCATAGATCATTAGCTGGATGATAGTGGATACTTACGAAAACCAGCAAAGCTGTCCAACATGTGAGTGTATAATCTGTCTGGTCATCGTCTGATGTCATCACGATGGGGTTTTCATTACCCAGCCATTGGGCACGGCTACTGCGAGCTGAACGATGTCGCCTCTGGCATCCCGGAGTTAAAAGCGGGCAGAAACATCAGAGTTTCAGACACTGAACTGTGAGCACTTGTTGGGCTGCTACTGCTACTGGACCTCAAGTGAACTGACAGATATGCGATTGAAAATAAAAGAAAGAAGGATTTTCTTTTAGCAAAGGCCCTGAGCAGCAATGGTACATACAACATTTAAACGTTACTTCTTTACATTGTGATGTAACCTCGGCCTGCTGTCAGCAGTGGGGAAATGAAGCTGAGTGAAAGGTGGAAGTACGGGAGCCTGTCCGCCTCACAGTCTCTGATGGGGGTCTGCAGTTCCTACACACACATATCATTCCTCATCTTTTATTATTTAAAGAGTTGACGTGTGTTTGCGTGCACACTGACAAACGTTTGAGGGTGTGATCAGAACTCTGAGGGTTCTGAGTCTGGTGAGTGTTGTTTTCCGTCAGCCAGTGTTGTGTGACAGCACCATCGCCATCAATCATCTGTGTGCTACTGGACACAGATACATCATAAATGTGTTTATTTGCTCAACTTTAACAAGTTCATGCATTATTTCAAAAGTGACTGTATTGCTTGATAAATGACCTCGTGTGTGGAAATCTCATTGTTTGTCTAAAAGGATAAAGCATTAATAGCAAACCTGGTCCGAGGCCACGTCTCTGATCCAATATAAAGTGACGTTAGCTTTGATTTATGACTCGTGTGGTTTATCACATAATTGCTTATAACTGAAGGCAAAGTTGCTGAGCATTAATAAATCAAATTTGATGCAGATCTAATCAAGGGAGTCCAGAGTACAGCAGAGATTTGATTGGAGACTTGTGTTTTACTCATTACAGGATTTATCCTGGACAGTTGCGCATCAACCTCGGGAGCCGGAGAAGTGGGCCTCAGCTGAATATGACCTCAAACATGGCTGCTTTCAGATGAGCTGTGACATGCGGTCAATTAAGACATCCAGCCGTTTATCTTCTCTCCTGATTTGGATGACTCGAGGCAGGAGACGATAACCTGGTTTGGCTCTGGCTCTAATATATTTTCAGTGAAATCAATGCCGAGGCTTCTCACGGCTCCCCAGATGATAACGTCTGCCGTGTCAGAGTTTGGTGTGGGGCCAGTTGTCCCTTCAGGTGAGCCTGTTCTGGGTATCTGTTCTCCAACTTTGCATTCTCTCACTTTGGCTTGTGCTCCGGCAGCGAGACCTTGCGTCATCATCATCCACCGTGCTGGATCTGTTTTAGTTTCCAGTCATTAAGAGGTGCGTTCCACCCGGCCTGAGCTGATAATCCAGTCACAGATATTGATGAGATTTAAACCCTAATTTGTATGAAATGAGAAGAGCAACACAAACACACCCTGGAGCCGTGGGCTGTCATCCTGCAGATATTTGTGCTGCATCACGCGCTGCCATTGTTTCTCACTCCCAATGTATGATTGCGTCATGTATTCAGCCTATATGAAGTCTGCTTTTCTCTTCTTTGCTCTACATTCATGTTTGAGATATTCCCCACATTTACTTGACAGTGGGTTTCTTTGGCCCAACCCTGAGGCCAGGGGCTACAGCTGCAGTCCTATTGATTGTGTGTATGCATCCTTTATTTAACCAGTCAACATTTCTTGCAGGCTGAGTATGCCTGTCATTAAGGGAGTCACTGAGCTGCTACATGGAGCCACGTGAGGTCGTGAGCCAGTCCTCCAGTCTGCTGGTAGCTGGTCCCGGTCCCAGCATGGTCACCTGCATGGTTCTCCTGACAGATCAGCACTGTTGCTCTCCCTCTTATCATCTCTTAGCACACGTAGCAGCACCAGCTTGCAGTGACGTGACTGTTCGTCTCTAGTCTTCTCAGTCCTGCTGCCTGTCTGTTCGCTCGGGTGTTTTGTATTTCATGACTTTGTCTGCCAGGTTCCTGAGCATGCCAGGCTGGGGAGGAAGGTGTCTGATTCCGCATTTTCTGCATGTTTACCATTCTGCTGTGTGTTTCTGGAATGTGGATTAAACAAACAAACCCACGAAAAGAGCGAGCTGCTCAAGTGGCCCTCTGGGACCCCTCTGGTTTATCTGATGGACTCCTCTACTGATGCGGAACACCACTGTCATTCTCCCTCTTTAATTATACTGTAGTTTTAATTCACTGATGGCGATGGAGCTCAAGAGTGGTTCTGAGAGAAACCCATTCATGCTGTCCCTCGAGGAGCAGATCATTAGCTGTAACGTACCGACTGTCAGAGGTCGCCTCGTCACCAGGGAGCAGGATGAAGCGTCTGATCCTGTACAAGCATCAACTTCAACCTTGTTTTGAGAAAAAAAAAGTTTTTAATGATGTCACAGAGAAATACTTCACTTCAGCACAAAGGACTTCTGACTGTTGCATGGAAAGACTGAACCAGTGACTGTTTTATCGAGGAACCTGGGTGCTTCCTACATGATGATAAACACAGTTCTTTGGTACTACGTTTGCTGACATTAGTTGCAAGTTCACCTGCAACAACAAAATATTTTTTTACATTGAGTCAGAGGAGCTGCTCGAGGAGCAGATCATTAGTGGTGCAGTGCTCCTCACTGTGGCCTCACAGCAAGAAGGTTGCAGGTTCGACTCCGGGCTCGGCGTGGGATCTTTCTGTGTGAGTCTCCATGTTCTCCCTGTTCCTGTGTGGGCTCTCTGGTACTCCAGCTTCCTCCACAGTCCAAAGACATCAATTTGGGGAAGAGGCTGATTGGATTCTCTAAATTGACCGTAGGTATGAATGTGAGTGTGAATGGTTGTTCGTCTCTCTATGTCGGCCCTGCGATGGACTGGCGACCTGTCCAGGGTGAAACCCGCCTCTCGCCCGTTGATGCTGGGATAGGCTCCACCCCCGTGACCCTTACTAGTAAGGAATAAGCAGAAGATGATGATGGATGGATGAGTCAGAGGGCTAGTGTGCAGGAGCTTATGGGACATGTAGTATTTCATACTCAATCAGGCTGATTTGGGTTCCGGTGTCGAACTCTGTATATGAGGTCATTACTGAATGCCAGTGGAGGAATGGGGGGCACTGCTGAGCTCTGACTGGGTGGAAGGCACAAGTGAGAGAGTAACAGCACCTTCAACCGCTCACCATTTGCTTTACAGAGCCAGCATGAGGCAAAGCCAGCACTGTCAGCATCAGGCCCCCTTTTAATCTCCCACAAGATGGGGGGAGGGGGTAAATTCAATGTGGAGGGGCAGCAGTTTGGACAAAAGAAGAGTAACTGAACTGACACATGTTCCTGCAGCTGTTGTACCAGCTGATGGACACCAACATTACGAGAACGTTCTTTTTTGCCTTCTCTGCTGATTCTCACGTCCCAGGACCTCTGGTTGTCTTCCTCCGACCACAAAACCTGGAATCTTGAACAAAGGCACCTCCAGGTGAGACGGCTCACTCTTCACTTGAGTAGATCTTCAGCCTTTCGCAGGGGCCGGTGGCAATCAAATTAACATAATTATTCATTAATATGCAAATGAGTCCAGATGTTCAACAAGCAACAGATGTGCTCTTATTGTACACAACAGCTCAATATGAAACACTGCACAGAGATGACAACACGGGATAGGATGGAGACCACGGTAATTTATCACAATGCGTTTAATCCTTAGTTATTATTTTTTCAAAGGAGAGAGGGGAATCCATTCTTAATTAGATTTCTCTTTTAACAGCGAGCCAAAAACAGACGATGATAAACAGTTAAAACATCTGGAAGAGATATGCTCAGAGAGAATGAAGATAATAACCACAAAACAAAAGCGAGTCTACTCGTGAACATTTCAGAGCCACTGGTGCTCTGGCACTCTCAGCGTCAGCCCTGGAATGAACAAGCGCTGACCTCTGGTGAGGCCCAAGGCACCGGTGACAGGTCCGGAGCCTCTGCGTGATGGCCATGTTGACATGAGTCTGTGTTTGAAACAAGAGAGCATCAGTGAATTAATACACGGGAGGTCAGTACCTCTTGATCAGGGGCTGGAAAAGCAGCTTCTAAGTCATTTCCTTCAGCGCAGCGCCAGGTTTGTCACTGTCAGGTTGTAATAATGAAAGCAAACACTTCCTGTGGTGTCAGTTCCTGAAGGAGTCCTAGGTTCTGACAAGCAAATGTTACAGTCGTCTTCCTCAGAATGGGAGGAGCTGGTTGGGTTTATAGAATCCATGTTCTGGCGGAGGGGCTCTGTCCTTTCTGTTATATAATATCACCATTAACAGGGAGTGTCAGAGGGTCACGAGCTGGTCACAGCAGGCCACCTGGGCCTGCGCTGCTCCCCGACTCAGCAGCTCCACGTTCACTGTGTCTTTGCCATGTCACTTTTCATGGCTAATCCTTTTTAACCAGAAACCCTCAAAATATTCATTGTACAATTTGTAAGCAGCTGAGCAAACTAGTGGCTCATATTTCACACCAAACCACAAGGCGGCAGCTCCTCCTACAGGAAATGCTAATCCCTGCTATGTTTATGAACCTGGCGCCACGACCGTCAGCGCTGTGCGAGGAACTCAGACGTGACGGACAGAGCCTCGGCTCCTCCGCAGTGCGGTGGAAGGGACCAACTGGCACCGGTTTGCACCGTCACATGTTAAGTGTGGTGATATTCCATATTTTCAACTGAAGAATTTACTGTACAACTCGTGCACCCTTTTTAATGTTCCAAAGGAAGCAAGCTGAACCTGCCAGTGTAGCTGGAGGGAAGATAACAATCTATTATTGTCTCCACCTCTGCCTTTGTTTGGGATGCAGCACCCTCCCAAACAAAGGCAGCATGTCAGAACGCCTGCACGGTTACGTTTGAGCACTGAGGTTGAATAAACGCTTCTATCAACATATCAATGAGCTGAAGTGTTGAAACCGGAAATCACTCACTTGAGCAGCAAATGCATTCATATTGAACATAAAGCCCAGCGAGGAGGAAGGACACAAATGCACCCTCTCGCTAATGGAGGGGCACTTCAATGATTTATGCAACGTGAGGAAAATATGACTGAGGCTACTGGGCAATACTGAGAACAAAAGAAACCCCAGCCAAAAACCACAGTCCAGGTCCACACAGAGATTTTCAAGGAAGCAGGGGGGCACACTGGCCCCTTTGCAGGACACACGGAGAGCTGGTCCACAGGATTCAAGGTGAGCAATTAAAACCACGGAATAAAACAACCTCATCCTTCAAGATAGGGCCTGCTTTTTGTTTTTTCTGATTGAGAAGAACTGTCTTGTCAAGGATTTCCCGTTTTCATGCCATAAAATATTAGTTAACTTGATGCTTAAACACAGTTCTTCTTATACACCTTAGGGTTGGAAAAATAATGTATAATATACTAAAATTATCACAGCAAGCAGAGAACGATGGAACTAATATACTTCCCCCTGGGTTTTCCTGTCATCGCCTCAGACCCTCAGCAGGTGAACATTGGGTATGAAGAAGCTGATCCCCGTTCTCATCAGATTCTTAGCACTCTGGTCCACGTTGTGACAGCTGCGCTTTCTCCTTCAGACACGACCGCCATGGGGAAGCAATTACACCCTACCACACTGGCCACGCTGGGTCTTTGTGTTCCTGAAGTACGGCATTGGTGGGACTAATGGTCAACCAAACCACCGTACCAAACAGAGAGAAACGGCAAAAGGTGTCAAACACAATATGGGAATAATTTCTTTATTATTATTATTATTATTATTATTATTATTATTGAGCAATTAAAACCACTAAAAGAAGCTGGAAGCATCAACCACAACAAAAAGGTTCATCAATTTGACCTTTGACCCCAGGGCTGTAAAATCTGGCTCCAGTACTGAAAAGCGGAAAATGTAAAAAGATCTTCATCTGCAAAGTTGACCTTTTTATTCACACGTTCACCAAAATCTGTTGAAAGTGAAAAGTTATTCACGCCTGCATCGCCCAAATGTATCTGTGCAATTACCCTTAAAAAAACCATCCAACAAAGAAATCAAGCTCAGGTCAGGATAGGAGAGCTGCCACTGAGCTGATGCAGAGGAGGGAAGGCTGGTGGGCTCCTTCTTCATACTCAGAATGTAATTAGAATTTACAAATACGTTTTTGCAGAAAAACTGCGGGGAACCATTTTAAAGAAAATGGAACATGCTCCAAGGCAAGGCAGCTTCATTTGTACTGCACATTTCACACACTGGGGCAGCTCAAAGGGCTTTACAGAAGAAGACAGTGACACAGGGAAATAAACACAACACCATAAAACAGGAACAAATAAAAGGTACATGATTTGATATTTCAAGAAGCAAAGAAAAGACATCACTTACAACGGTTTAAAAAGATTCAAAACTTGTGGAAGCTCCTGAGGGCTCTCGTTAGCTAAGAGCTGGGGGATTCATCTTTGTCCGTGCGCCTGATGGCGAATTGCTGCTCGACCTGTGACTGCATGGCCTGGGTACAGCCCAGGTCCTGACCAGAATCCAAGTCCTGACCAGAGTCCAGGTCTTGACCCAAGCCCAGGTCCTGACCAGGATCCAAGTCCTGACCCGAGCCCAGGTCCTGACAGCTATAGCTGGCAGCGGGACTGTCCTGATCTGAGGAGCCAGGGCTTCTTTTGTCTGCTGAATTTCATGTCCATTGATCCCGTCACTCTTTGTGGGTTAGTTAATGTTCTCTGGACTTTAGAGCTTAAAGAGCTAAACAAAAGACAACAGCGTGGCGGCAAGCTTGAGTGGCTCCTTCACCGGGACAGTAGCGCAGATGCAGCTTATGTACACAGGCTGGCTGAGCTTCCAGCAGATGAAAGACGCCTGCTATTTTCTCGTCTCCAATTCTGTTTGAAAGTGATGTTAATATGCATTGTGTTGGGCCTACTGGGGTACAGCCGGGCATAACAAACAATGTGACTTCCCCTCAGGATTTTTTCATCTGTATGGAGTGGAACTCATAGGGGGACTTCAAATAACAACTGTAATACCGGGGTTCCTATTACACTCCTCCTCTGTCCTCTCTCCCCTCTTCCTCTCAATTACTCGAGTGGTGGTGAGCAGGCTGATCTGCCAGCCACCTGCTCATTATTCATTCTCACCTCCACCGCATCTCTCAAGTGGCTTGTCCCCTCTCAAAGAATTTCTAAGACCCCAGTCTCAATCAATGGGCTGTGGTGGTGAGAGGAGGCATCAGGAAAACAAGTGAGCGCGCGCAGCGGCATGCTTATTTTACAAGTAAACAGTGTCTGGATGTTAGCATCCCTGCTGACTGGAACCATTTGCATTCCAGAAGAATGCTCAAAGAGAGGGATGATCTTTTGAAACCTGTCCTGACTTTTTTTGTTTTGTTTTTTTACAGTTCCAAATTATGCAGAATGATTTTTGAAGAGAAGCTTCGGAATTACTGCTCAGAGAAATGATAATAGAGGAATCGTAAGAGTGCTGGTTTCTTTGTCTTAATCTGGGAGGAAGAAATCATTCCCTGCATGGGGTACACACACGCGTATTGACTGAGCTGATGCCTGCGGCGGGTGTGATCACTCCCCTCCATGGTTCTCAAATTGCTCTGTTTTTAGTGGTTTAAACTCTCTTCATTGTATTGTAATTCAAGCAAAATGCTCCAATATCAAAGATGAGCCTGAAGCTGAGTTGCGGACGGTGCAGTCGTGCTCACATCACTCTGCTGTCTAGTGACCTGCCGTTATCATAACCAGGCCAGCTGTTTGCAGAAAGCTCTTATTTCACATGGCAGCATTGACATGTCAACTGAAATGACATGAACTGCAGTCTGGTTCTCAGTTACTGGCTGTGTAGGAACTCAGGCACTGAACTGATTTGCACAGGTTGAAAATATACACTTGGCTCAGAGCCAGACAAAGTTATTTTTGTTCTCCTTTCCATTTGTTTGCCGACTGATACTTTGCATGCAAAGTGTACGGTCAGTTTACCGCACAGTCAATAATACACGATGACAGCTTTAACTAATAATTTGCGAGTGCTTTTAAATGAGGGCAAGTGTTTCCACGGTGCCCCCCCGTGACCACACTTACAAAACTTCTAAGATTTAATTTTTGACCTGAACTCAGACTGAAGGTTCTATAAGGATATTCAGAGTAGCAGCAAACAGCGATTTTCTCTCCAAAGATAAGGCCTTTTTCACTGATCCATAGTGCCCAGTTCAAGTAGCGCCAGAGCCTTGGGAAGATGTCCAATCAGAACAGGGAAACAATGCATAAGCACAAGGCACAGAAGGGCTGCCTCTCTATTAGACGTGGGTGTGTTGTGTAGCCCTGTGCTCCTGTCTATGTCCATAACAAGCATGTTGCTGCCTGATCAATGCCAAGTTGGGCTGCATCAAGATAAGACTGCTTCAAAACTACCATGGACTCTCAGATGGGCCTTAGTACATTTGCTATGGAAACAAGGTGGATGCAGGGTAAGAAGGAACAAGACAAAGCAATGCTGAGCGGTTGCTCATGCTCATTACGGCCCGACATTTGGAGCAGACTGGAACCCAGAGTCGTGGAGGAGGCATTTCTGCTGTGGATACTGTTTGCTGGGCTCCCGTCATGCAGTCTTCTGATATGAGCCTATTTACAGAGAGCCCCGCTGCGTTTGGGGCACGAGCCACGTGATGAGGAGCGAACGAATCGATGTGCTGCGTGCAGATTGACAATGAAGAACAAGAAATGATAATCAATATGTAGCAGTCAGTGTTGGTATTACAATGAGTTACCACAAATAAATCATCACACATGGAATACTGGCGCTGGGCTCAAGGATTCTCCACCATGTGAAAGCTTCCTTTAGTAAGATGCTGTGCCACTAATTGCTTCTGCAATGGTGGCCTACACCGCCACTGTGTGTGTGTGTGTGTGTGTGTGTGTGTGTGTGTGTGTGTGTATACAAAGCACTTTGAGTGCTAAGGTTGAAAGATGCTTGATAGATACAGTCCATTTACCATTAATTTGATGCCCGGCACAACGTATTGTCAAGAAACTTTTGTGTATATTATCAAGAGTGATGCGTAATTATTTTCGCCTGCAGCCCAAGCGATCAGTGCAGCTGTGCAACAGCTGGAGGGTTCAGTGCTGTCCAGCCCTACATGCTGGGGATGGAGACTGCCCCTACTGTGCTGTGGTCCTGACTGCAAGTCCAGTGTGAGACTTTGCTTGCTCACATAACAGGTTGCATCCATACAAACCCTGCACAGAACCTCCAGCAAAATGCCAGACTCCCCTTTTCTTTTCTGTGGTAAATGCATTATTCATAACAGTTTTATAATGATGTAGTTGAGAAATACTTCACCTATAAAGTGCATTTTCCCTTTCAAGTACTCACAAATAGGAGTGTTGAGCTCTCTTAAGTGTCCCCCCCCCCCCCGCGTTAATTCTATGTGACTCCAGAATGCAGAAAGAGCCAGGCATGTACATTTAGTTTGAGACTGGTGGAGAGTGAGAACTCAAAAACATTAATTTACTTACTCACAAGCTTGGTCCACTTTAGCCACGTCTTTATTCAATGTCCTACTCTCAGGAATCCACACACACTTTGATGGCAGCTACCGGTACTCAGGTCGCGCTCCACATTTGTGACACTTGACAGTTTGGAATCCAAAAAAGAGAACAACAGTCAGTGAAAATGTTCACAGTTCTCACCCCTGGATCACAGTTATGCGGCTTACATGCAAATATCTGTGTATTACAGTTGTAGGTGTAAGTCCAGACTGTAAGTCTGAAGAATCGTATTGGGCTTGTACAGTCGGAAAGAAGCAGCTGAAGACTCTAAATCAACACACTGGACCTGCAAATACATGCAGGTTATATTATCCTGTTGACAGACTCAAGCGTGACTGTTTGGTTTTGTGTTTCTGTGTAACTTCAAAAAGAAAAGTCTGAGCAACTTTGACCAGGAATGCAGTGACAATCACACTCCCTCTTGTCTTCCATTGTGTGCAGCTCAGGACAGAGGAAAGGAAGCAGTTGAAGCATGACCAGCAGTGGATCTATCAGGACATTGTTGGTAAAATTAGCTTGACCTTTGAACACGAGAGGACAATGCTTGAGCTCTCGCTTTCGCACACAACACGGACAAACCCTCCTGACAAGCAGCTATTGTGCACAGTACAAGGAGATTCAGTCAGACACCTCCACTACTCCGTCCATGAAGGACACATTGTTGTTGTTGTTTTCTTTTTTCATTATGATGTACATTTAGGTCAAACTGGCCTCATTTCTCAAAAGGGTTTCCTCAGCATCGTTAAATCTTTCTCCCACAGCACCGAGAAACATATTGGAGCTTATACATCACTCACTGTCTCCATCTTAATGATTGAACTGCCATTAGTGTTGTGCAAATTACTTTCCCTTTCCATCTTAATGATCTGACTGAGAATTGACCTGCAAGAATGAATTAGGTGAGTACATCAATTAAACTACAACACCACAACAAATTATATCAAAGGATGAACGCTAGCTTGTAGTTTCACTCATAACGCAAGCAAAGCCTTGGCTGTGCTGGACCAGCTGGTCTTTGCTGAGCCCGGTTCTAAGTGCAAGGTGGGTCTTACCATGCATGTGCCTGTGTCTAAGGGTGGTAGCTAAAGTTGATTGCGCCGCCGTCTCACTCATTTCTAGCTCATCATTCGTAGGTTCTGTCAATGATGTGGAGAATTAAAGATGAAGGGAACTTACAGACACAGAGGCATCCATGAGCTGCCCAGCCAGGCCAGGACATGCTGACAGCCCCGCGGTCCAAGTGTGTTCCCCATCCTCTCTTCTTCAGCCAGAGAGGAAGCAGCGTGTGGATGAATCGCCAGAGTAGCTCTCCACAGACAGATGTGGGTCACTGAACAGTTGCGATGAAGCTTCACTCTGCTTCCTCATTAGGCTTAGTATTTACTGTATAAAGTCTTAGCTGAATGAGCACTTTCGCTGTAATCTATGTTTGTGTGTTGTAATGCAATGTCATAGACAGTATTTTCAAGCACTAGTTGGCGGCTTTGGTTCTGTCATTGCTGTACATTGGGTTTAATTTGCTGTAAAATGTGAAGGTGGATGGAAAGAGCTGGTAGGAAGCTCAACAAGCTGTTGTGGTCTCAATAGGGTGCAGGATCAGGCTCGGTTCTAGGGCCATGCAGCGACACCCTCCTTCTTTAAAACTAGGTCTCACTGTTAGGTTGACCTTTGACCTACAGCTTGAGATCAGCTGTAAGTCCTATGAACCTACCAGAGTGACTTCCTTCAGCCGTCTCGTTGATTTAGATCAGGGAGGATTCAGATCAGAGCAGACTTGAGGGAAGAGGAGGGAGTCAGAGGTTACAAAGGGTCCTTAAGAGGTGCTGGTACTGTCAGGGTTATCAGTACTATAGGCCATCAGCAAATATTACCCCTTTGCAAGGTACCTGAAATACTTCATATCACATATAGTTGATATTAAGTCGTCAGGATGAGTGAGCCACTCAGGTTATGCCAAGGATTATCGGTTTTAGTAAATCCCTCCCACGTTGCCATGGGAAGGATTCACTCTGGAGCGATTTCAAGCTTAGAGAGCCAAACTTGCTGCTGTCTGCACAGGACTGATGCTAAGCAGTTACTAGAGTTATGCAGCTGAATACTTCTCAGAACCCTCATCTGAGGCAAGTTTTTGCTCTGCCCTTTTGGAACTTTTTTCTGTTACAAGGCAATTATAAACTAATCATTCGTCATTTGCTGACTGATAGGAGAAACCTTATTCCCTTTGTCAACGTGGCTCAGATCATTATTATGCCGGACATCCTACAGTCCCTGATGGATGTGAGTGTTCGTTATCTGGAGGACTGTCCCGGGAAATGAGGTCAATGCATGGTCCTCACTTGGAAAAGCTTTACTGTATATTAATAACTCTATAATATAAATAACACTGGAAGAGTAAGGGTTGTCGTCACCTGCTGCCACACACATGCTGCCTCCTAAAATAACCCATGACCTCACTGCTAGTGTTGATTAGCGTCTGGTCCTGGTAGCAGGAGGTGCAGCGCCGAGTGTGACTGTCACTGCGCTAAGTTGTTTAAACTTGGACTCAGAGAAAATGTTATCTAGTGAGACTGACATCATTGTCAGGGATGCATTTAGTTAAACTTACTTCCGTGAGCTGATGTGGTTTCCTTGAAAATGTGCTGGAATGTGGGGCCTGCATTGAGAACCTCCCCCCAAGAGACCTAGTGTGATCGCCATCACCATCATCTCAGGGTGCCTCATGAATGCTGGTCACAGTTGTTATGGCTGATAGAGGGCTACACCTGGTGGCATCGGGGTGGGGGCTCAGCCCTCCCCCTGCATTATTCATGCCTACCCAGTCACTGAATCACTCAATTGAATTGTTCTTTTAAAGCTGGAAACACCTCAAAGTCAGAGTTCAGTGAGTAGATGATGACAGCGTTCTCAGGTTCTCAGCCTTCTTTTTTAAATTCAAAGCTACAAAGCTATCAGGCTCTGCTAATGCTACACTGATGCTAACGCTGATGGGATAAAACAAAAGACTAACCCACGTTAAGGCTGATGTTGACAAACACATCCAGTTTTCCAAAATGTGACATTGTTCATTTCCCCCCAAAAGCTTTCAAAGTAAAGTTTCATTCATTGCACAGGAATATTGCATGGATGTGTTGCTTTTACTTGAGACTGAGCTGAGGGTAAATGTCTGGGCTAGTAGTAGTAGTAGGTGGTGGTAGTGACACTCGTGGCACCAGTAAGATAGTCTGCTGGTTATTCTCACGGTACTGTGGCCATGTGGCAGAGACCCAGCACTCGGTCAGCACTCTTGATGGCCTGCTCCCTTTGTCTCAAGTCGGTGGGATTTGGAATCACTTTTCATGAAATAAGCTCAGTGGCTCAAAGTAGCATGAGATATTTTAACACTTTCTCCCGCTGAATACAATACGGCAGTTACTTTGGTTTATGTCTCTGATGACTGGCGGTGGCTAACAAGTGGCTCAGCAGGAAGGCTGTTCACTTGTGGGGAAGTCAAAGACTTAAATTTGCACGAATGACCAAAAATGTACAAAAAAAAACCCAAAACAGTGGCGTTTGGTTGAGGGACTCGAACAGCAGTGACCCTGCAGCACTCAGCGTGCCAGTGTCCGAGGATCCTTCAGAAAGTCCGGCCAGTTTGGAACACACCCATCACACCAGTTATCTTGATATGGTGAAATATTTGTCTTTTATAAAATGGCCAAAAATGCCTAAGCACCAGCAACCCGGATGATTAAAAAGGATGCATCTATTTATCATCCAAATTAAAGTAACCAGTGACAGTAAAAGAGAGTTACAACTCGACGCTCACAGAAGTGCTGGAATGTTACCTTCATGGTCAAGACAATAAAATGTTGGTCATGTGATTATATAGTAGCCTCACCGTGGAAATATATTTTAATTGGTTGTCTGGGTTGGCAAGTCAATAAGGATCCAATAAAAATTTTACAGTCCCGCTGTAGCTTTAATGCATGTATATTACAGCCCGTATGGCATTCATGAACACACACACACACACACACACACACACACACACACACACACACACACACACTCATGCACAGTCAAACATGTCAACTGTTTATTTTTTCCAATTTATTACCTAATTAGTTCTCTGACTCTCCACATATCAGTGGCTTTGGGCTGCACAGTCCTGTTGACAGTAACAAATAAAGAGTGAAATGAAAATGAAGCCCAGTTTCACTGTGGCTGGACGGCAGTAAACGCATGTGATGTTCCCCCTGTCGCTGATCAAACACGGAATAGAAAAATGTCTCATTAGGGGACACTGAGCAGCCTCCAACCTCACTCACAAATCTGTTTTTAAATCTTTCAAATGAAGCCATCTCTGCTCTCATGGGTCTGCGCTCACAGTATCTCCAGTCTGAGAGTGTCAGAGGAAATCACAGCACACAACTGTCAGAACTTTCCTCTTGATGAATTTAGTCTCTGAAGGAAGGCAAGCTCAAGTGCACTTTATTGAAGCTGAATATTATTTTTCGGCTGTGCTTTATAAAGCAACCTGCTTTTTTCCCGTCCTCCTACTTTTTGTTTGCCGAGCTGCGAACCTGAAATCACCGAGCTCCTGGTCAGAATTATTACCCAGAACGTCTGATTGATTGACAGGCAAGAATGGGTTGTGTACATTCTCATCCTTGATGTGCGCAACGATTTTCTCAGGCTTCAAAATACTATCGGTGGAGCTTCCTGTGAGAGAGCAGATCTGCTGCTTTCCATCCAGCATCTCCATCAGGTGCTGTGTTTAGGGCTGTTTAGTGAGATATCCTGGCTTTACGTTTTGCTCAAAGGGTAAAACACATTCTAAATCACTTCCTCCAGATTCTTCACACTGCTAAATACAATTTATTTGTAACCCTGCTGCCAGATACATCGTGTTTTGCTGCCAACTTATCTTTAGTGCTCTTCTGCTCCCAAGCCTCCTGCTATCTTAAATGTATTTAGCTTCACTTTGCCTCATGAGTAGTCAGATGTAGAGCTCCATCACCTTAATTTTCCATTGGCCAAGATTCCACTTACAGTGAGGAGCAAGATGGTGGATTACTTTTTTCCCCTGTGAAAACGTGCCTTCCTTCCCTTAAGGATAGCAATCCTTTGGTTTTTGAAGACTTCACACGTGTAAATTGTGGGTTTCCAGCGTGACCTTCAGAGTTTAGCTCTGCATTATGTACAGATGCTGTCTTGACTCCTCATAGCTCATCTTGCTACCTTTTTGCAGCTCAAGTCTCTCACTGTTTGTTTTCTGACAGTTCAAGTTCAAAGCCTGCATCTCAGTTTGTTCTCAAGCATTACCTTTGCCTCTGGAAAATGCTAATAGCACAAAGCCTTGGAAAGTCTAGTTTCTCCGTTGCCTAAATATTCTCTTCTTCTTGAATTCGTGATATTCACAATACTGATAATGTACCAAGCATTAAACAAATAAAACTCATATTTGCCATAGTTGAAGCAACCTTCTCTGAATGCTTGGCGTGTAGTGAAAGGAGAGGAAAGACTGATGGCTTTGCCATCTAGTATGGAGAAAGTTGCTCACAAGTTCACGGGAATGTAGTGAAACAAAATGTACAAGGTCTCCTGAAGTGCAGATAATTTCTCTTATACCAATACCTCAACATTGCAATTACTTACAGTGGAGAGTATCAATGTTGTACTTTCAAAATAAGATGTGACAATCAGTTTTCCAAGGAGAATGATTCCCCTGGGACACACGTGCCATGTTTTGATGAACCCTGACTGACCTGAGGCACTCTTGCCGGGTCAGCTGAGCTAGCATACCTGACACGGTGCTGACTGTCCAGTGCTGTTTGTTCTGTTTAGGAGTATGTGTTGTTTATGCGTGTGTGTGTGTGTGTGTGTGTGTGTGTGTGTACAGTATGAAGGTCTCAGCGTGTGATTATGCTGCAGCTGCAGTGGCGATCATACAGTCTTCACGTGTGTGGTGTCTACTCTGGTGGCGTCTTATTCTGTATGGTGCTTATTTCTGCAGTCTAATAGTGTTTGTTTTTCACCCACCAAAGAGTCCCCCCACACAGCCGGGCGAGGGGACACGTCCCCCTGGGATTTGTGCCCAGCTGAATAGACTGCATAGAGCAACTGGGCTTCCTGCCAGGCCTTTACTCGCTTTGCTAGCAGCTGATGTTATTTATTTGTGCTGTACTGTGATAGAAAATGAAAGAAAACCAATAACAACAAAGATCTGCTCTACTTGCTGTTGCCTCCTGGTTCCACCACCGCACTTAAACACAGATTCAATGCATTTGTGCTGCTTTCCACAGGGTTTGTTTATTGAAAGTGCTCAACAACTTAAATTAAGATTCTATTCTTCTTTGACTTGAATAATGACAGTTGGTGTGTTGACAGCACATTGTCATGGTGACAGCATGTTGTCATGGTGACCAGACTTTTCACCTGTTCAGCAAGCTACTTTAGCACATATTTTTAATTATTTCCTCTACTTATAGCTTCCTCTGATGCTGTAACATCAAACACACTTTGGACGCATTGCTCGAGTCTGACACCACCTGTACGGTTTGAGGCTTCAGCTGATCATGTGGTTCAGGCCTGGGTTTGGGTTGAGATGTAAATTGAGACTTAAATCTGCTCTGATTAAGTTCAAAACAGAGCTGCAAAACAACAACATCCAATACTTATCACATCAGATGAACTCCTCTGAGGGTTCTCAAACCACAAGTTTGGAAAGTTCAGAAATAGTTTGAGCGTGCAGGTTAAACAGTAGGTGTTTATCCTCTCCAGCTCGATGTGCTGCTTCACTGAGAGGAAACCAGATGGTGTGAGACATTCCTGTGCCCGTGTGTCGCTGGGCAGAACTCAAGCAAACTCACATCTCACAATCCAAATCAAAATGCAGATATTCAGATTTACAAACAAACAAAAAGTCTCCTGGACGCGGCATAAGGTGGAGGCTGTTTTATCCAACAACCACCACAACAAATATAAGTTTACAGCAATAATTGAGTCTGCATGTTCTCCCTGTTCCTGCTGGGTTCTCTCTGGTACTCCAGCTTCCTCCACAGTCCAAAGACATCAAGAGGGACCAGGTTAATCCAGACTCTAAATTGACCGTAGGCGTGGCTGGGAGAGCCAATGGTTGTCTGTCTCTATGTGTTGGCCCTGCCATGGACTGGTGACCTGTCCAGGGGGAAGGCTGCTGGGATAGGCTCCACCCCCACCACCCTCAACAGGAGAAGAGGGGGAACATGGTGATGATCTCAACACTTCTCTGTTGTTGTCAAATTTAGCAATAATGCTCAACTCAGTTGTGCTTGAATGCTTTTATCCACAAGATCTCTGCTGACCACCTCCACCAAGAATATAACTTTTTAGTGTGTGTGTGTGTGTGTGTGTGTGTGTGTGTGTGTGTGTGTGTGTGTGTGTGTGTGTGTGTGTGTGTGTGTGTCAGATGCCAGTCAGCTGAACTTCATTGGATGCTGGTGCAGGGTTCTGGTCTTTGTCACGTATCTGCTGATCGTGTGTTCTAGCTGTCGGTAAAGCAGTGTGGAGGGCAGTGGTGGTGTTTCTGTGGTATTTTCCCTCAGTCGGACCTACAAACCCATGATTGAGTGAACTGTGTTTGAGTGCCACTGATTGAAACGGACAGGTGTGCGGCCGTGTGAATATTTGGTTGTGGACTTGTACTTGTCCCTGTTTCACTCACTGTGTTTGCAGTTTGTTCTACTTCACTCTTGTCACTTCCGGTTTCAGAGATTTTCCACTAAATCAATTGTAATTTCTCAGTTGAAAAAGCAAGATATTAAAAAAGGTCACCCAGTGTACTTGAAATGAAAATAAAACATGATGTGAAAAATTACCTGGTTGGAAATTGCAACCTTAGAGAGTAAAATATTTAGAACATTTTTGCTTCACTATGCAACTGTGATGAGTCAAGTTACAGTGTAGAAGGCTGCTGCAGAGTCACATGACCAGCCTCCATTGCAAGAGGACATAGTGTTGACCAACCTTAAAATGTTACTACTACCAGTGGACAATGATGATCCCAAACACTCTCTCTACCCCCCCAGGCAATAGTGGTTAGCTGTGATCCGTAAGTCTAAAAGTCACAGTGTTGTGAATGCATGCACAGACACAAGGAAATATTAAAGGAAAACTGCACGTTCAAAAAGTAGTAAAAAGGCATTTGAGGCTCCAGAGGCAGGAGTGTCTGAGTGTCTGATCCATCGCCTCGAGTGATGTCACTGCACCATCACTTCAGACTGTAACTACAATTCTGAAAATCAAAACAATGTGGGAGTGTGGAGATACAAGGGCGTGTGAAGCTGTGCTTCGTCTCTGCTGCAGGCTGGCTGCTTTGGACTACGCTAGCCTCGGCGAGCTGCTACAGGCTACACAAGCCTTTGCTAGCGGCTACAGGCTACGCTAGCCTCAATGAGCTGGTACAGGTTACGCAAGCTTCAGAAAGCTGCAACAGGCTACGCTAGCCTCGGCGAGCTGCTACAGGCTGAGCTAGCCTCGGCTACCGTGTCACAACACAGACTGAACGATCAGGTGAACTGCGCCCAGTTGTGCTCGCCCAGAGGGAGACACGTGTGTAACTCTGGTCATGGGACTTTTTATGACACAAACGTCTGGCTCTGATGCTGAGTCAGCTGGGCTAGACGGATCATGTAACTGCTGATGTTTGCTGTGTCTTAGCATAAGTTGTTGCACACTGTCACATACTGTAGAGTCAAAGCCACTCGTGAACGCTTGTGTGTTCAGGATCAAGTGAAATGCACTCCAAGCTCTGTGTCAGGTGCAGGTCAGCCTGGGTTTCCTGGGCCACCAGTAAAGAGACACGCTGTCCATATCCCTGCTGAAATCTAACTTTCAGAGCTGGGCAAGAAGCAGAAGGCGCTCTCGAAGAAAAGCCAGAATTAAAAACTTCTGCAGCCCTCCAGAAATGCCCCCCCCCCCCCCCCCCACACACACACACCCAGGTCCTTATCCCATCTGTCCATCTGTCCATCCAGCTATGAAACACCCCCATTCTCTGACTTCTCCCACTCAAAGCCCTTCAGCTTCTTGGGTTTATATTTGGTTCTGTCTGGTAGTTGTTTTGCATGCGACACACACTCTTCAGTTACTGTTGCTGAGTCTCTGTTTTGTCTTTGAGTCCATCTGTCACTTTCCGAGCTTGCTAATAAAACATTTTGGTTTTGATTGGCCAAGATTTTAGTCACAAATCCTTCCAGTCGGCTACTGTGAAAACACATTGTTTGATCTGCGCTCCACTAGTCTTGGCTTTAAGTTAGATCAGCTGCACAGACCGAGCCGATTGTGAGAGAGGTCATTACCCTTTGGATGAGGAGCTCTGCTCAAACAAGCCCAAGTGAAAATTCTCTTCATCACCAGCTACATGTGGGCTTCTATTGCTGTAGGTCATGTCAACGCACATAAATCATGGTGAGTTTTCCATGACGGGGTTAAGAGCAGCAGCAGGATGTGACCCCCTGCTGAGTGTTGCTTTCAACCAGTTAATTAATTCATCAGCCTGTAGTTTAATTGCCTTTTTGACACAAGATGAATGACATGATTGTTTTACTGCCAAACCCAACAGCTACTGCTCACTAAGCTGAGCTCAGTGTGATTGCATTCTCCTGGATGAGAACTTAGCTGGCAGACAGAGGCTCAGGTCAGCAACAAGGACACACAGGCACTGAGCAACAAACTGTAAAATGTTAGGATTATTGAACATGAAACAACGGAGGAACTGATTTCTGCAGTCCAATTACACCTGGACATCGTAGAGCGCCTGCAGTCTGCCATAGTTGGGGGGGAGGGGGGGCATCACCCATTAGCCTCCCTCACAAAGCTCAGGTGCTAATGATCCCTGATAGAGGAAGAAAATGAATGAAGCAAGCATGATGTCTGGACCACAGCGTCATCTTAGTGGGAGGGAGCCAGCCTTTGTGTATTTTAGGCCAGAACCACAGCTTAAAAGTAGAAAAACTGACATGATTTACAGTAAAGCTTCTCCTGCTGTTAATCCTCTGTCTGTCTTTGCTCTTGTCTCTAACTTTAAAGTCCAAATCCAGTATTTTAAACGTTGGACCATTTTTCCTTTTAATTGTTGATATGATGAATAGGGACAAACAGTGGAATTGCTCCAGTGATGGAGGAGGGAGTGTCTGGTGAAGAGCTTGTTTTGCCAGCAACAAGCTCAGACTCTTGTTGTCTGACAGGATTAGAAAGATGCAGGTGGATGAGAGGGTTTGGATGTTGACACATAACATGTGGCATATACACTGCTGAACATGTCCCAGAAAACAAATACTCCTCTGATTTTAAGCTTTAAAGTTGTGCGTCTTTGTCACAACTAGCAACGGTTCAGATGAAGCAGCATCCTGTGTGGAGATTTGGCTGCATGCGGTTGAGGTGAGACAAGAGTGAGCTTGTTTGTTCGGAACAACAATGGCGGCTCCTAAAGAGATTAGCGTCATGCTGCGATTGCATCAGAGCTGGAGAGAAGTTCCTCTTTGGGAGAAGAGCAAAGAAAGCAGCTGACGGCTTTTCTCTTGATGTGATGCGTTGAAGTTAGCGTGCAGCACACAGATGGTTCCTCCAATCACCTGGCAAGATTTTTTAAGGGTTTGCTTCTCCAAACATTTTCTCTGGGCAACTTCTCAGATGATCGTGTGAAACAAACCACCAGCTGAGCCAGACTCCTGAACTTCTTCGGTGAGCTACGCCTGCAGCAGCTGACTGGAGCCTTTGGTGATGCACGAATGTCAGCTTGAGATGAGAGTGTAATGACTGTGGTTTATCTTAACATTGGCCGTCTTTTAATCTTTACACTGTAAGACACAGAGCCCCAGAGAGGCCAAGGAAGAAAAGAAAGGTACATTTCAATTCAATTTAATCAATTTGTCGCCACATAATAACATTATACTGTACACACACATATATATATATATATATATATATATATATATATATATATATATATATTTATATATATGGGTTGCACAGTGCTGCAGTGGTCAGGTCTGCCGCCTTACAGCAAGAAGGTTGCAGGTTCGAGTCCCAGCTGCAGCACGGGATCTTTCTGTGTGGAGTCTCCATGTTCTCCCTGTTCCTGCTGGGTTCTCTCTGGTACTCCAGCTTCCTCCACAGTCCAAAGACATCAATTTGGGGACGAGGCTGATTGATACTCTAAATTGACCGTAGGTATGAATGTGAGTGTGAATGGTTGTCTGTCTCTTTGTGTTGGTCCTGCGATGGACTGGCGACCTGTCCAGGGTGAACCCTGCCTCTCACCTGTAGACGCTGGGATAGGCTCCAGCTCCCCCCACCACCCTTAACAGGATAAGTGGAAGACAAATTTTTTTCAAGAATATTAAATTACCACAAATGCCCTCCTTTTTTCCTCTCTGCGCCCACATATTCTGTCTTTCTCAGGCCATCCAGGGCACCATGCTAACAGTACATACACCGCATGACACACAATAAGATTTAAAGTGTCTGTTTCTTTTTCTCTTCTTTACATTTAAAGTGCTCAGAATATGTTTATTTCCTGGCCAGTAAGCTGCTGCTGATCTAAATCAAATTCTTCATTGATGCTTCCCCAATGCTCCATAGTGTGATTCAGATTAGTCCCTCTTGTTCATTTCTAGCATTTAGAGGCCTGGTTTAGCATCTTTTCTACAGTTGTAGCTTGCAGCAACATGTCCTGCAGGAGTGAGTGCAGAGCTCAAGGCAATCTAGTGGAGGAAATGCACAGGTGCTTATCAGCAGAAAGCTCTGCTCTGGCAAAGCAGCCACGAGAGCCACAGGCACTGGATCCAAATAAACTCCACACTTGCCTACCTGAGAGGAGGGATGGAATACAAATACAGTCTTGCATTGTAACACAACGACTGGTTCAGAGGTGGTGGACACACAAACACAGGGCTCAGGCTGCCATCAGTGAAAGCAATACAGTATTTATTTAGACAAATAAATACGATCCAGGCAAACGATCCCACAGAGGGGCAGGCGGGGTCGTGATGTCAGGAGGGCAGGCAGTAGGCGAGCACAGGGAAGAACATGGACACACGAGGGAGGGAACACAGAGAAACACACTGCAAACCTTCCAGGGGAGGGAGGATTACTGGGGTTTAATAGGGACAGCGAGGATCTGTTGAAGCACAGGTGGACCCAGTCAGGACAGGAAGCAGATCTGGAGAGACAAAGATAGGCCTGGTTGACAAAATAAAACAGGAAATGACAACACACGATAAAACGTGACCTGACTGACACAGACAAGGATGAGATTAGACGCATTGTTGATAGGAAATATTAGATATTCTTGTGCTCTTAAGATCCTGAAAGTGCAGCTGAGTTAATTTGTGTCCTGGCTTGGAAACTGCGTGGATTATCATTCCTCAGGTGTTCACGCTCGTGAAAAACTTATGTGCGCTTACAGCTGAGGTGTTTGAGCTCAAGGTGAATGTCTTTATCTGAAAAGCTTTCGCTGCTTAATGCCTTCAATAAGAGTGAATAAATTCTTTTATTCAGATGAAACTTGGATATTTTCCTCCATTTTGTTTTTTCAGTTATTGAAGACATCATTTATTAGGCCCTCACACATCCTCCATCTTGGTTCTTCAGCTCATGTTCTGCCAATCGCGTGACCCAGGCTGTATAAAGGAGTCAGTGTTCATTGTACCCAAACAAGCTCCAGACAACAGCTGCAGTCCAAGTGGGCTAAAGTTCTCCTTCCGAGGGCATGTGTTGTAGGCGTCCACACCGCTGTCAGCTCCGCATGTAGGCCTGACAGCACATTCAGAGGCTTTCAGTGGTGAACAATGCATCTGTCTCATCCAGTTCCTCTGGGATACACTGGCTTCCACATTTCGGCCAAAGCAGTTCTTAAAGGGATTTTTGTCAAAAGGGCTCAGTGGCTGCAGGCTGGTTTTCAAACGTAACCATCCATGCTGCCTGAGTATATATGTTCAACTTTTCATTTGAAGAGAAATTCATGGGAGACAGAGATCATGGCGTGAAGCCGTCTTTAAAAATTGTCAGGAAACTGGGTCAGGAGGAATGTACGACCTCATGGCTTCTATTGAAGAGAAAATGATTACAGGGTCCAAGTTATGGAACAGAACAAGATGAACAGGAGGAGCATGAAAGGAATTCTGTTAAGTTCAGGCATTGAGGGAACAAGTACGTCTCCCCGTCACAACTGTGGTTTTTCATGAGCTGATATTTTACTTCTTCTTCACCTCTCTAACCTGGTACATGAATTTCAGGATTCTCATTGAGGAGACTGAAGCTGTTGATCTCCACGCTCTCCACGGGGTGCGGGTGTCAGGTTTGATGGAAGCCATGAAGAAGTTGCAAAATCGATCCATTTATTTCAGCAGGGATGTCACAATTCTCAAAATCCAAAATATGATTTGACTTTTAAATTTGAGGTCACGGTTCAATCTTTTCAATTCCAACTTTTTTTCTTTGCAGTGATGATTTTGTGTTGTTAGACTCAGAGTCTTGGTTTGTCAAGGTGAAAAGGGCATTGTTTAGTTTGGGGTTTTTTGGCCTCGCAACTGTCTTTACTTTTACTTTTCATTGGATATACGGGCCATACAGTTTAAAGAGTTCGCTGTCATTTTATTGTTAATAGCCCATATGGTAAAAGTTACAATTATATATATATATATATATAGAGAGAGAGAGAGAGAGAGAGAGAGAGAGAGAGGGAGAGAGAGAGAGAGAGAGAGATTGTGTGTGTGTGTGTGTGTGTGTGTGTGTGTGTGTGTGTGTGTGTGTGTGTGTGTGTAAAAAATGAAGTGGAGAACTTGTACACTTTGTTCCCAATCGAGTGGTTTAATCTCACTGTCTGGACAATGTTCAGAAATTCTCTATTCTGGCTGTTGGTTCAGCTCCACTGCTGCTAGTTACCTACCCACCTATCTACCTATCCACCTATCTACCAACCCACCTATCTACCTACCCACCTATCTACCAACCCACCTATCTACCTACCCACCTATCTACCAACCCACCTATCTACCAACCCACCTATCTACCAACCCACCTATCTACCTACCCACCTATCTACCAACCCACCTATCTACCTACCCACCTATCTACCTACCCACCTATCTACCAACCCACCTATCTACCTACCCACCTATCTACCTACCCACCTATCTACCAACCCACCTATCTACCTACCCACCTATCTTCCTACCCACCTATCTACCTACCCACCTATCTACCTACCCACCTATCTACCAACCCACCTATCTACCTACCCACCTATCTACCTACCCACCCATGTACCTATCCACCTATCTACCTACCCACCTATCTACCAACCCACCTATCTACCTACCCACCCATGTACCTATCCACCTATCTACCTACCCACCTATCTACCTACCCACCTATCTACCTACCCACCTATCTACCTACCCACCTATCTACCAACCCACCTATCTACCTACCCACCTATCTACCAACCCACCTATCTACCTATCCACCTATCTACCAACCCACCTATCTACCTACCCACCTATCTACCTACCCACCTATCTACCTACCCACCTATCTACCAACCCACCTATCTACCTACCCACCTATCTACCTACCCACCTATCTACCTACCCACCTATCTACCAACCCACCAATCTACCTACGCACCTATCTACCTACCCACCTATCTACCAACCCACCAATCTACCAACCCACCTATCTACCTACCCACCTATCTACCAACCCACCTATCTACCTACCCACCTATCTACCTATCCACCTATCTACCAACCCACCTATCTACCTACCCACCTATCTACCAACCCACCTATCTACCTACCCACCTATCTACCAACCCACCTATCTACCTACCCACCTATCTACCAACCCACCTATCTACCTACCCACCTATCTACCTATCCACCTATCTACCAACCCACCTATCTACCTACCCACCTATCTACCAACCCACCTATCTACCTACCCACCTATCTACCAACCCACCTATCTACCTACCCACCTATCTACCAACCCACCTATCTACCTACCCACCTATCTACCTATCCACCTATCTACCAACCCACCTATCTACCTACCCACCTATCTACCTACTCTCTGCTCCCCTTTCACCACAACAGTGAAGAAGCTCGTCTTTAGCTCTGGTTGTGTAGTGGGTGAGGTGAACATAGGCTGGTGTCTCTGAGTTAGTAGAATCAATGCAGCTGCGAGTGCATTTATTGCAGGAATAGACTCAGTCACAACAATGAAGGATGAGCAGGCGGACGCACTGAGGAGTTCCTCTGTAGGGAAGATGTCCACGCCACCTGTGACTGGAATCGTGATGGTGGCACTTATTATGTTGCTCTGATTGGCAGGAGAAGTTTGCTGACAAGACGGGTCCCCTGTGTTCTCATGGTGGTTCATGGAGCGATGCGGTCCCGGCTGAAGGACTCAACTTCAGAACTCAGATGGTCTTGCCAGGCTCGTCTTTGGTTGTGGTGTAACTCTTCTGCCGTTTCCTGACTGTATTTGTCACTGCAGTGTTTCCCCTTGAGTGCATGTTTGTTGATTTCATGAATTCAGGAAAGGCAAATGCTGCCTCAGTGGCTCTGAAGACTTGACATCAACGTGACTGACGCCATGTTTTTAGCCTCCCTCTTACTGCAGCCTGCTATGACACCATCTTTCTGTGAGTGAGGTTACAAACATGACATTAGTGATGTTTATCAGACGCTCTGGCATTCACTCACTTATGAGGTAACTGCAACACCTTATTCTGTGGGACTGCAGGACTGTTTAGCGGACTAGAAACATTTCCCAGCCCAGCAAGTATTCATGAATAACGATGTCTGATCCGTCATTTGGGGTTGAACCACTGCTTTAAACCAGGACCAGTGAATGGTGTCAGAGGCTGTCAGAGGCACCGGCACCAGCCGGCTCAAGACGCAGCTTGTTGATTGAAAGGGAGAGGTTTGTCTTTTCACTCAGGCGTGATTGTGGGCCACATGGAACTGACCCCATTACCACAGATTACAACTGTTATTACTCTCAGTTGACTGAGAGGAACCTGGTACCAGGGACCCAGTTCAGGAACAGCCCACACTGGGCCGACTATTCAAGACAAACTATACACACCTTCCCATCCAACCCCACATAAATATTCAACACACGATCAAAGACAAACAGCAGTTGTGCTCGCTGCTCTAAAGTACACACTCTTGGGGATCTCTTACCTTCTCTGTGTTGTTCTTTCCTTTGTAAATCTTTGGTGTGAAGGCCACTGTGGGCTCCTGGTGCCAGCTGAATAAAACCAAATCACTTGCACTGTCATCTAGATTCACCTTGCAGCGCGGGAGCAGGAAGTCGGTTGAATTACGATACAGTGTGTGTGTGTGTGTGTGTGTGTGTGTCTGTGTGTGTGTGTCAGTGTGCTGCTGCTGTGTTTTTCTTCTACATCAGCACCATGAGTCAGATTGAAAATCCAGTCACACGAGCTCTCACATACCATTGAAGCCAGACTTTGCAAGCACTTGAATCACAAAGGCTGTAGTTTGTTAATTCTGCTCATGTTTGTTCTGCATCCTTTTATCACCAGCTTGCATATCAACAACTCATAACTTTCTACATCTATTCCACTGCTCGTCTTTGTGCATTGAGATGTGCTTGCCAATAGTGGAGAGGAAAGAAGCCAAAGGGTGCAGCCCCCACTTTCTAGCCTTCTATTTTGCATTGACAGAGGAGACAATAGGAACATAAACATTTTTGCTGGGACTTCTCTAGACAGATGCAGCCTCCTTCACCTGGATGGATGATGTCAGTGGATGGTGTTGCCCCATTAACCCTGATGAGGATGACATTTGCAGATAAGACTCCACAGAGATAAAGATTTAGTCAGCATCATTCCAGTCCAGCAACAGCTTCAAGCCTCATAGAGTAAATGGGATTCTACTCTGGCATCGCTGTGCTCACATTTCAGCAGAGCACACATTTGGTTTCAGATGCAGAGGGTTTTTTGCTTTATTTAAATCAAACTGTGCTTGCTGTGTGGCTCGTGGGCTTTACCACAGCTTGTGCATTCATCCCTCACTTTCTTAATAAAAAAAGATAAAAAGGTTCTTCCCCGCGCATCCCTCGGAGGAGCGTGTGCAGGTTACTGTGTCTTCATCTTGATTAATATCAAGGTGTGAAGTTGCAAATGGTGTTTCGTTACATTAAATTAGAGGCACTAGGGGATAGTTTCAGTAAAAGTCCGATGGAGAACAGAGATGGACGTATGCTCGTCACTGTAGTGGCATGTTTGTACAGGATATTTTAGCTTTGAGGGTGTTAGGATGTCTCAATATTCATCTTCAGAGTGAACTGACTGGATTGTTGCAATTATGAAGCACCCAGACCCATCGACACCTTGACTTGTGTCGGTCAGACGAGCTGAATGATTCTGCTGATGGACTAGACACGGAGCAATGGAGAGGGCTGAGTGTCAGAGAAGAGGAACTAATAGAGGAAGGTGAGACTTGACTCCAAGCTTCCTTCCCCATGTATTCTCCCAGAGCAGAGAGGGAGAGGGAGAGAGAGAGAGAGAGAGAGAGAGAGAGAGAGAGAGAGAGAGAGAGAGAGAGAGAGAAGAGCAGGTCTCCCCAGACCAAGTCCAGCAGAGCAGCGACTGAGAATGAGAGTGACTGACCCCAGTTCTGATTGTGGCTTCTGAGATAATACAACTGATGTCTTGCTCCCTTGGGTTTATGTGGTGGGATCATGGGGTCATGTGGTGCGGTCATGTGGTAGTGTGTGTGTGCAATGCATGCATGTCGTCAGCTACTTCATAAACTCTTAACTGCATCCACACATCCCAGGATTAGCTAACAGGTTGAAGCTGCACGAGGCATCACCTGGCAACACTGATGACCAAATCACGTCCCACATGCTTGCAAGTCGTAAAAAACTGTGATGTCATCCATCCTTTGCTAACGAATCGCTGGCGTTCTGGCATCATGTAGTGACCCAGCCTAGCAGAAGCAGGAGCTCTGGCATTTTTATTGAGTTTCCAACATGCATCAAGATGCACTATGTAAAGTTTGCTTGTCAGGTTGATGTGCAAGATTGACCCAAACCTGAGTAACATCTAAATTCTGGTGGGGAGCCAGTGTCAGTGCCCCCCCCCCCCCCCCCCCAGCACAGAGGGGGGCACTGGGTGGGCAGAGCCAAGCCTCCGCTGCATGAGCTCACACCATCACCACAAAGCTGCAGCGTTAAATGGATGGAGCAGCAAATCAGGAGCAAGAAGAAAAGCATAACTGTGCTTTCCTCTTGTTCTGCATGATGAGATTCTGTGCCTCGTTTAACTCGTAGATGTTGGCAGATACAGAGAGAACAAAGCAGGAAACCTACAGGTATTCAGCGGGTGACGAGGAGTATTTGTACGTGATGGCTAGGGTTTGTTTGCCGGGGTTGTGAATGTACACGGCCCAAATAACATTCCATCTGAATCCGAATTTTTATCGCTGAATCTTGTCAAAAGCGTCAGTGGGTCATTTGGAGACGACAGGCACTCTCTTGTGCCCGCCGTGCCACCTCTGATAACATAATTGTGTCAGGAGTAGGTTTGGTTGGAAACCCGGGTTGCCGTGGCGATCTTGCCAGCGTACTAAAGAGCCTCCTTTGCAGGATGGGCACCATACCTCTGCTACCTATTAAGCCCAACAGCATCCCTCCAGTCAACTGCTGCTCTCAGGCCTCAAGGCCTCAGAACACTCAAGATGAGAGTGACAGAATATTCCTCTCAGCTCATTCAGATCAATACGCTCTGTGACTCCGAAAGACTCCAAACGTCCTGCTTGTGTGATTCTGAAGGGATCTTACAAAGGGCTTTGTTATCACATCATTCACAGATGATGTATTTAATGTTTTATTCCATTTGAGTTTTTTTTTGTAAGGTAGTTTTTTCCTGATTCATGCAGTAATAAGAGCCCCCCTATAAAACTTTGGACTACCAACTCTCAACAGAATGCTGAACCTGGCGACGCACAATGTTCAGATTTCTGCTCCGGTAATGTGTCCGATGTGCTGTATCATCCTGAGTAAAATGTAACAATAAAACGGGATAATAATGTTTACATCTCAGGAGTGGAGAGAAAAGTGATGTGCAGTGCAGGAACGGAAAGAGGCACAGTGGGTGAGTTCAGGATGAAAATGATTATCGGCTCTCACACGAGTGAAAAATGCAATGTAGTGGCTTAAGGCATAAGCTCTCTAACGGCATGCAGAAATTACAGTGACTGCTCTATTATTAGACAACTGAATAAATACGGGCAAACACGTCAGCTTGCTGCTTTGATCAAGTTGGCAAACACACATTATGTTGCTGAGTTCTTTTATTCATGGCATATTTGCCTGTCTTTATTTTCAGGCTTTTCCAGGAAGGTCTGTCTAGATTTCAGTGTGCGTCTCTGTTTGCAGCCACACTCTCTGCATGTTCTACATCTGCTGCTCTCCATCAGTCTCCCAGGTAGCGCTGAGACCCTCCCGTCCTTGCCTGCCATTGAATAAGCACCTCAGCGGCAGCTTCTTCAGGTCTGTTTGTTCCTGGGAAGGTTTCGCATGATTTAAGTTGCTGTCTCTTTAATCTGACTGAAGGAGGCTGTTTTGCAGTGGCACCACGGGCGCCTGGAACATGGTGTAAATGCTGCTGTAATCGCCCTCACTGCTCGCCTCTCGCTGCTTGTTGCTGTTTTCTATTCATTTTGCTGCAGAGGTCTTGATTAAAGCCGATGTCTTTTTTCTGTCGCATCTGGAAAAGCAAAGCAAAGCCAAATCCTGGTGTATCAAAGGGGGCCTCAGTTGTGTATCTTACCCCCCTCCCAGTTAAAGTTTTATGTACCCTATAGACGCCAGTAATGAAGCACCTCCTTTGATGTCCCCCCTATAAAATATTTGAAGCTTGTTATCTGATCCAGTCCATTTTCCTGCAGCACAAACAGCATTCAAACAAAGCTGTGGAACGACGCTGGTGTTTCAGATGTCAGAGGCAGATGCGTTTTATTTGCATCGGACCCAGCGAGACTGTCCCTGCTCCAGCTTTGCCTGCTCTTAATGGCTGTGGATGGAGGGAGGACAAACAAAAGGGAGGCTGAGTTTCTGTCAGTGAGGAAGAGGATGGAGCTGCACGACCGGCTCAGACAGACGGACAACACGATCTCATCTCTCAGACGATGCCGCAGTCATTTTGCTGATTGTGGGACGTTTGAGTTGTTCTTTGTATCTTGTGGACCGGCGCTCTGAGGACTCTTTGTCGAGGGAGGTTTAACTCTGGCTGACAGACGACTGAGATTTAAACAAATATTATTGAGCTTGTGAGAGTCTAGTGATCCATAATTCAGCATCATTTTATTGACTGAGGTTTTTTTTGTTTTATTTTTACATTTGATAGCCTTGCAATTAGCCCCAAAATTAACATTTCATAATATGCAAGCGGAGGGTAGTGCAGAGCTGAAATGATGGCCTGGCGCTGGTTAAGGGATGGACAGAGCTGAAACAGCGACTCAACTGCTTCCCTCTAATGGCCAGGAGGGGGCAGAATCTTTGAATACATGTGTGAGGAAATGCTGACACATCACCTCAACTTGTTCCTGCTGAGGTGGCCTCTGTCAGTAGTTTCATGTTTTCCTGCAATAGGCGGTGTGGCGATAAATGATGGTACCATCTACAACGAAATAGACGATAAACATGAGGATGATGCAGGTAGGAGGCGGGGCTAACTGGTCATTGACATGTCACTACAGTGGATAAAACTGAGGCAGCCGAGTCAAGCTGGTACCACCCTGATACCAGCAAAGAGCCATATGAGTCACATCAGGGGTCCTTTGCTGTTCGCCCATTCACATGTAACTAAGACCCTAGAATTTATAGCAATCCCCTGTAAGTGGGAACTGGGGGGGGGGACCGGGTGTCGGTATGACAGTCACAGACAGTTTCTGGTAAAATATTGTTTTGGTAACAAAACAGAGTACTAGAGATTTTTGAATCTTATCCAAGTATTTGACCAAAAGCCTTGATACTCTGTCCTGTGTTACTTCATAAGGAACAACCCCCCGCCGTCTCACTGCCCCTCAGTCATGCTGGCACCGGGCCTGGACCATCCGCCTGCAGTAATGATGTGATTACTCCAAAGCTACAGACAGCACGCAGACAGAGAAGTGAAGTCCATCACCTTTGATTAACCGACCAGAATCTGCCTTTTGATGCTCTGCAGACAAACGTATCTCCTCTGCTGCCTCAGCGTCGGCCTCACCCGTATTTAATCTTTCTGTCTACTCGAACCATCTAATCTTCTCTTTGTAAAACTAAAAACTCCATTGACTGTGATATTAACACACATTAGCATATGATTCATGTAGCATATTAGATGAGTTGATACCATGCATCCTGATCGGTGTCATGTTGAACTACGTGCACGTCGCTGACGAGCTCCTAAGTGTTCCTGCAGCGCCTCTTAGGAGAGAAGGGAAAAGAGCGTCTACAGTATTTGGCAGGCTTTCACTCGCTTTGAGAAATTTCATCATATGGGATTTGTTTGTGTTGGTTTCGCTCCAAGACCGTGACAAAAGAAAGAGCCACAAGATCACCAGAGGATCCTTTAGTATTAGACTCAGATGTCATGTTTGGACATGATGTTCTTTGATTATGTTTTTTTGTCCCTTTCATTTTGTGAAACAGCATAATTATGACTGAGTTTATTTATTTGCATAATCACACCAGTGATAACATGATTATGTAGATTTGTGACATTACATTTCAAAGCAAAAGGGCCGTGTGCGTGAGGCCTGAGGAAGCCGCGGTCACCTGAGGCTGCAGCAGAAGCCTCGGCAGGCGTCTGCCGTCACTCTGAGCTGCTGCGCCCTCACAGGAGCGTCACTCACTCCTCAGTGCAGCTCTGCTGTGCTGCGTCTTCTTCCTCTCATTAAAGACATTAACAATCTTTCGCATGCTGTAAGTCAGTGAACAGCTCAGCGCTTAATGAAGTCATCCCATACATGACTTGCCATCCATAGCAGTGCTTCAACAGGCCCCCCCCCCCCCAGCAAGCTGCTCATTAAGCCTCCACTGTCTCAGCTGAATTGTTAATGTGTGGTAAATCCATTTCCAAGCAAAAGTAGGCTATGTAGAACACAGAGCACAAAAATAAAAAGGGCAAAAAAAACAAAAGCATCGGGGTAAAAGTGTTTGTGCACTGAGGTGCTACACCTCCACCAGGATGTCATAGAAATGTATGAAACCTTCTTTTAGATGTTGTTACACAGTTTCAAGGTCAATCCTGCTGTGTTCTGTTCATCGTTCAGTCCCCAGATAGCAACCTGCCTTTGGATCAAAGCCTTTGATTTCATCTTTCAACTATTTATTTAATAAATTCTTTTAATCATCAGTTACAAACCCTGGTTTGCATTAACAATTGTATCCAAACATATGAACTGCAGATGCCACGTGCCTCCGCACGTACCCTACCTGTCACAGTGACCTTGACCTCTGACCGTCGACACGATTCCAGGTCATCCTCCAGGGCCAGTGGACACTTGTACCTTATTTGAAGACTAAATATGGAGTCAACTATTCATGTGAGGTGATGGTGACCTCCGTCCATCCATCCATCCATCCGTCCATCCATCCATCCATCCCTCCATCCATCCATTTTCTCCCTCTTCTCCTGTTCAGGGTGGTGGGGGTGGAGCCTATCCCAGCAGCCTTCCCCCTGGACAGGTCACCAGTCCATGGCAGGGCCAACACATAGAGACAGACAACCATTGGCTCTCCCAGCCACGCCTACGGTCAATTTAGAGTCTGGATTAACCTGGTCCCTCTTGATGTCTTTGGACTGTGGAGGAAGCTGGAGTACCAGAGAGAACCCAGCAGGAACAGGGAGAACATGGAGACTCACATAGAAAGACCCCGTGCTGCAGCCGGGGCTCCACCCACAACCTTCTTGCTGGGGGGCCACAGTGAGGACCACTGCTCCACCGTGCCACTCGTGACGGTAACCTTTGACCACCAAAGGTGGCTTTTCACTTCACCTGTGAGTCTCAGTGGACTTTTGTGGGAAATCTCAAGAAATTCCCTGGCGGCATTTACAGATATTCCAGGTGAAGCAGGCCCACCTGTGTCAGGCTCGGATGAAGCAGGCCTGGATGAAGTTTTTTCTCACAGAGAGAATGAGGTCCGGCGTCTGCAGGATGCAGGTGGTGGTGCTGAGGTGCGCTGGGATCAGAAAGCAGATGTTACATCAGGATTCCTGTTATTTTCCTACTTATTAAATCATCCAGTCACCTGATGTGGGGCACCCGCATCTGTGGTGTTCCTCATTTATTCATGTTTGTCCTTTCATTTGTCACCTGCCTTTACATCCACGATGATGGATATGATTGATTTCAGTTTCATCTGTCCATCCACCCAGCCATCAATCACCAAACAGCAACATAACTGCCACACGCCAGCCTATTAAGACTCGAGCCACTGCTGTCCCTATGAAATGGAGGGTTAATGGGGAACAAAAGCGAGGAGGAATGAAGGAGGGATTAGCAGAGGAGGCCAGATGGCAGAGGGAGGGGGTTCAGATGGAGTCCTGGGCAGACAGAGCTGTGGAGGAGAGAGCAGAGCAGATGGGAGAATGAGAGGCCTCATAAAACCATATTACCACCGGTATTATCATTGTCATGATCACAGGAACCATACCGGCGATGAAGCTTATTATGTCAAACATTACATTGTGAAGGACCCTGAGCTGACTGATGGCTCAGCGCTCTGGGCTGGGGGGGCGGGGGGCCGGCTTGAAATGAGAATATTTACTCATTTGATCCAGTCGATGGGGAGCGCCGAGACACCATTATCCTCAGTTTGCAATCAGTTGCTTGGGCAAACACACTATAGACAGCTAAAGAGGCGACTCCGACTGTCTCCCTGCTCCCAGATCGCCACGTGACAGAATCCAGGACGACAGTTGGGGGGGCGCAGATGATTCACACCAACAGCCCTCCGCATGTAGCCCCCCCCCCCATTCTACTTCCTCCATTTAAAGTAAAAAAAAAGGCTGCATTTACTGAAGCTGCACTGTTATAAAACAGAAATACAGGAAGAGCCAACTACCAACATCTGGCTCGCCGTCATCTCAGGTCACATGACTCTGCCGAGGTAGGTTTTCAGACTGCAGTGATTTGAATGCTTCTACGACACATACCCATGTGCTGTACATCCTTCAAGCACTGCATTTTTCACACCTTTAACAATTGCTCACCACACAGGAGGAGGAAAAGAAGTGAGTCAACACAGATACAGCCGTGCTTCAACTCAGAGATTCATGTCAAAAACTATTCAGAACTCAACAAGGATCAAACTGAAATCGAGAGGAGCTGGTCGCTAAAATTAAATCCCCTGGGACTTACCCTGAGGCAACAGGCCAGAAACCTCAGTGTGGTCTTTGACTCAGACGTGAACTTCACGCTTCATGGGTGGGGGATTGGGGCGGTGTCACCCAATCTGCTTTTTATCGCCTCAAAAAATTGCTTAACTGCGACCTTTTCTGAGTGACTCAAAGACTGATGCAGCCTTCTGGTTTGAGGAAGGAGGAGGAGATCATTTTACATTGATCTACTATCATTGCCGTTCATGACCTGGCCATAGGAAGCTCTGACAACACACAAACTACAGATCCCATAATGCAGTGCAACAGCTGCCTTGTCGAATGATAGGTTACCTGGGTACATTCCCTTGTCATTCAAATCAAGCGTCTGTTACTGTCTCCAACAGTAATGTAACGTCAAAGCTCACCCTTAACAATGGCGAAAAGAAAAAATGACTCTGAAAACAGAGCCAGAAACCGATGGGAGGCTGCCTGTATGTTACAGACATTGGCGGTAAACCTGTGTGTCTTGTTTGAGGAGCTAACGTGGCAGTAATTAAGGAATTTAAGCTAAGACGGCACTTTGAGACAAAACATCTGGACAAACTGAAAAACCTGAATGCAGACCAGAAGCTACAGAAAGTAGAGGAGTTAAAGAAGAATCTGACTTCTCAGCAGACGTTTTTCACCAGAGCGAAAACACGAAGTGAAGCTGCTGTGAACGCAAGCTTTATTGTGGCAGAAGAGATGGCCAAATCAGGCCGGCCTTCACCGAGGGGGGTTCTGAAGAACTGTGTGCTGAAGGTGTGCGACGTCTTGTGTCCAGACACACTCAGATGTTGGCAAATGCAAGCCTGAGTAGAAATACAGTTGCTGCTGGGGTTTGTGAGATGGCCACTGATTGAAGAACACAGTTGACTGAGAGAAACGGACACGACGGACGCTGCACAGCTGGCTATCTTCATCCGAGGAGTGGACTCCGATTTGAGCGTTACAGAGGAAACATTGGACATTAAATCGATGCACGGGACAACGACAGGAAAAGACATTTTTGAAAACGTATGCAAGAGTGAACCGACATGAAACTGCCCTGGGACAAACTTGTTGGACTTACAACAGAGGGACCGGCGATGTGTGGTGAAAAAAGTGGGCTCGTGGGGAGGTTGCGAGTCAAGGTGCGGGAGGGGAACTGTACTGGTGAGTTGACAGCATATCACTGCATCACGCATCAGGAAACGCTGTGTGGTGAAGTGTTAAAAATGGAACCTTTAATGAGCACCGTTACACAAACCGTAAACTTTATCCAAGCTAAAGGTTTGAACCACTGGCAATTCCACTCTTTTACGCGAGAAATAGACCCTGCGTTTGCCGCCATTCCTTTGTCATACAGAGGTGCGCTGAGGAAAGATTCTCAACAGAGTTTCTGAGGTACACAAGGGAAGGACAAGAAATTTGAGTTGGCGTTTCTGGCTGACATAGCAGCTCATCTCCAGGCCTCGAACCTTCAGCTGCAGTGACGTGAGCGCATGATCACTGACATGTATGATGCAGTGAGGGCATTTCCAGGGAAGCTGCTCTTATGGGAGACACAGATGCAGGGCAGCTTGCCTCATTTTCCTTGTTGCCAAGTCTTGTTGAACCAACGATGTTCCCTAATGCGCACTTTGCTGATAAACTGAGCGCACTGAGTTCTCACGGCTTTCAAGACTTTGAAGCACAACAAAGGAGTTTCGAGCTGCTTCGCAACCCATTTACCGTCGACCTGGAAGCTGCACCTGTACAGATTCAGATGGCGCTGATTGAGCTGCAGTGTTATGGGACACTAAAGGCAAGGTAGGACACCGCAGGGCCCGCACGGTTGAACCGCTCCATCCCTGAAGCAACGCCTCAGCTCCGTCCACATTTAGCTCCCACCTTGTGCATGTTTGGCAGCACATATCTGAGTGAGAAGCTGCTCTCAGTGATGAAGATGAACCAGTCAGCACACAGGAGTCGTCTCACTGATGAACCCCGGCGGTCCATGCTGAGAATCTCCATGACACAGGACCTTACGCCAAACCTGAAGGAGCTTGTTGCCAAGCAGAAAGGCCAAGCATCCAGCAACAGAACAGCATGAGAGCAAAGAAAACTGAATCTGTGGATTTGTTATTTGTATTTTGTTTTTTTTTTTACTGGGAAGCACAAATTTTATTTATATTTCCAGGTTTTTTTTCGGACCATGCTCATATTTTGAATTTGTATGATTTTGACAGCAACATTTTTATGGAGAGCAGAAATATTTAAAGACATTTGAAGTTTAAGTTTATTTATCGTGGAATAATATTCCTGTCCGCTATTATTCCTTTTCGTGTGTTCAGTCAATGATCATCCTGTTCGGCTCAAGTGTGCTTTGAGTTTTGGCCCCCGGTGCCACTGAGTTTGACACCCCAGCTCCACAGGGCCCCTCTCCAGGTTCCTCATGGTTTCACTCATCGCTCGCTCGTCACATCACACGCTGCTTTGGTGAGAGGGGCCGTCCTGGTGAGAGTGCCAGAGACATGCCAGGCTGGATTATCTGCCCGTAAGGAAGATTAGACTTGGAGGATTCACGTCCCGGAGCTCAACTGCGAACTTCATCGTCCTGATGCAACCGGCCGACTGGGTCTCCTCAGCCAGGTTTATCTTGAAGTCCTTTATTGTTCGTTCTTCTCATGAGCACCTTTTCATGTTGCTGTCTTGATGAAAAGATTCTTATTCTCAATATGTTGAGTATGAGATGAGTACATTAACATTCCTGTGAAATAATAATAATTTTTTTTTAAAAAGTCATTCATCTTTATTCATTCATTCATACTCTTGCACACATACTCATATTATGGGTGAACCCCGTATCTGCCAGGTCAAATATTTCATCCAATATTTGTACTTTATGTCAATATTCTAGCCAGTAGTACTCGTGGTAGTGTGTAAAGTCAGGTCTCTCATACACAGAATGAGCTGAATGATAATGACTTCACACTGGAACATGGGATTTCTAAGAACTGTCCATACTGCACCAGAATGGAGCATCTGCTTTAATTACATTTTTTTAATTAGACTCTGATTTAATCCATTTAAATGTTTTATAAATATGTGACACTGTCTTTTTTTTGCCCAACGAGAGAGGCAAAAGCAAATGAGATCTTAGGCAGAGGACGACAGATGAGGTGAGCACATCGTCCTCTACCGAAGGACCAAAATTATTCATTGCTCTTGTTTTTGCAATTAGATCAGGTCCATGCAGATGAAACATGCAGAGTGGCAGAGATGCTAAGATGAATAACAAAACTGCCCTTTGCGCCTCATCAGCATAACCCAGCATCAGCACAGGAACCGTTCTACCACGCGAAGGCTTCAGGGACTCGGGCCGCGGACGCACATCCTAGTGCACTGGACCAGAACATGTTCATGTTCTAGTCAGAACCCTGGGCTGCAAGTTCTGCCTCACTGTGACAGAGAGGGACTGAGTCAGACTTAAACATAGGTAATAATAATTCAGTCATGGAGGGGATGTTCAAGAATAAAAGCTTAAGTTGAAACTGAGTCCAACTGACTTTATTCATAGAAATTAACAAGTGGAACTTTGACCTTGTTAGAATTTGATCCCATCAAAAAGCACAAGTTGATGTGGCGTCTCACTCCAGCAGAGGATTGGCTGAGCAGGCAGGTTGTGATTGGCTGGAGCGAGCTGAGGCGGATCAGCGCTTGACACGTTATACTGTTTAGCTGCAAAATGAAACGCTTTGGCACACGTTGGACCTGCGGCTGCACGTCACTTCGTGCTGAGTCATGAGAACCAACACGGCGCTTGGGATCACGGATGGGAATTCTGGCTCTCGTTAGTGAGCTGCTTCACGTGGCTCAGCTCAGCTGTTCGATCGGCTCCTCGTCAGCCTTTCATATCGGTATTTTCAAATCAATCTATTCACCTTTTTCTTTTAGAGTAAAGCAGAGACAAATGGGTTTTATGAATTTGTATCTTTTAATTTTGAGAAAAAGTTCCAACAAGGGAATACTGTCACAGCACCTCAGACATTCGTGGTAGTGGCCGTGTTTTCTTCCTGGGAATTAATACCTGGAGCTTAAGTCCTGGAATAAACTGCAGAGGAGCTTTAGAGTTGGAAAAAACACTTAGACTGACTCAACAAACACAGAAAAAAAAGTCCAACAGAAAAACCCTGTAAACCCAAGACCACGTAAGTGGACACACTGTTCAGCTGCCAAAAAGAGATCTTCAAAAGAGTGTAAAGACAACTCTGTCATGGCAGCTCTCTGCGCATGGCCGCTGAAAAGAAACACAAACACTGTTTGTCGGTGATGGCCCTCCATCTCTGAGGGAGATTCACAATACCTTCCCCCATGCTCAAGGTGAGCCTGAAAGCAGGAAAGTGAAGAGGTGCTACGAGCAATGGGACCACATGACAGCACATGATTCTTTGTGCAGCTTTCAGAAGTGTTGTCAAAGTATAATAGCAGCTTAGCTCCCTGCATGTGCTGTGCATACACAACGTTTAGGCGTGTCAGAGTGAACATGCTTCCGGCGCCAAGAGCGCATCAGGATACTTGTGGTGTGACTGTGCTGTGGCTGTGTTGTGGAGCGAGAGAGGCTGGATGGGCGCAACCTCTGATGAATGATACAACAAGTTAATAAAAGGGCCATCCAATGAACTTAGCACTAACAGAGCAGAAGAACAGAGAGGCAAGGTGGCGAAGGGAGTGTTTGACAGTAAAGTGTCATGAATAATTCATGCAGGTTCTTCACGGCCTCGGCGGTCACATTCCTGTTGCCGTGTTTGAGCCCCTTCAAAGTGGAAACTGGAATATTGAAAATGGGATTCATCATCTTTGCAAAGATTCTGATTTTGGTAAAAAGCTGAAATTTACTCAAAACCTGAGTCACAGGTGTGAGACGTGACCTTTGCAGCGCAGGCTTTGCAGGCTGTTAACGTATGTAGAGGAGCTCCAGGCTCAGGTCCTCCAACACCTCAGCTGTTGCCCCTGGAATACGAAGTGAGCTTTGATGTGTTGATTCTACTGTATTAACCCTTTGATTCCTCATCACTTCTCATGGAATAGATAGAATGACAAGCTTCAAACTACAAATGCAGCTTATTGTTGGTAGCAGCTCCCCCAGATAGGGATGTTTCCCTCTCGACTTCTCACCCACTTGTGTTTGTGTGTGTGAGCGCTGCTTTTTGATCTTTCCAGCCAGTCAGCCCTCAGATTCACCTGACATCCCTGACAGACTCTCAGCTGCTCCACCAGCAGTTTATCGCTGACTTTATTTCCATGTATATTTGAGGAGAACAAACGAAACGCATTTATCTTCTCTATCATAATCTGCATGACTGGATTCATGCATTCACTCATTTGCTTCTTTTTTGTTGTGGTATTCTAAGTACTGTAATACTTGCATACATGCAGGACTTCGACTTTAGGGAGTGCTTTTTAATTTGGGTCCCAGTGAAATATTTCTCTAAAGGAGCTGAATTATTTTTCTACTTCTGTGCTGATCATCATTCAAAAGGTCTTTTGGCAAATATCTTACAAGATAATTACTGGTTTTGGAATATGATTTATAAAAAGCAATTAGTAAGGGATTTTAGTTCTGTTTAATTATTGATCACACTCTGGAGCCTGTGTCTGTTTGTGCCACAAATTTAAAACTAATTTTGTTCATGAAACATTGTCACGCTGAGCTGGCTGCAAAGATTGGATTTGATCTGGTCAGGCTTTGTGCTGCTCTGATCCTTTTTGTAATTGAATCATCAGGGTGATACTCGGCCTGCCTCCCCCTGTGCTGGGCTCACTCCCTGTTCATGTCAACATCTAAACTGAAATTAGAAACTCCACTGTGTCTTGGAGCGATAGGATATTCCAGCCTGTAAAATCAGGTTGTGCTAAAACCAACAAACGCGCCACACATCAGCCAGGATAATGAGATCAACCATGTTTGGCTCTTCGTGTTTGTCTGGTGACAAGAGTCGTATTCATCCCTAGTCTGCATGGTCTCTCTGCATCGTCTGACAGAATAAGACGCACAGTTAAACTGCTTCACATGAATGTGTTTAACGCTCAGCGACGTCGCCGCCCCCGCAGCGCTGAATTAGCAAAACCAAACACAATCAGATGAACAATTCACCTTAAAGGTAAGTCGGACTTCAGGGAATTCGGTCTGAGGCCAGGGGCCGACCCCCTTCTTCCAACACCAAAGGACCCCCCACCCTGTGTATTTAGAGTGTCCCTTCAGAACACAACTGGCATGATGGAGCAACTGCAGAAATCAGCACCATCACAACGAAACTACTTTGCACTGTTGTTGTGCAGTATGTTTTTATGATGGAGTAGACATGAGTGCACCGGCTCCGGCGATCAGGTCCAGCTTCTGCTCGTTGAGTTGGGCTGTGAGTGACGAACACGTTTACCAGAGTCAGAATAATTGTCTTCCTCCTTTTAGCTGCTTGAAGCACGTAGCGGCTGCAGTGGCTGACAGTGGTGGAGATAACTCACCCACACTGGGTGGCCATCAGGGCACCGAGGCAGTGGGCAGGTGCAGCCCCGTCACCACTCTCTGTGAGCAGTATTCCTTTTATAGCAGTTGTGTTATTGGATGGGGAGCTAACATTAACGCTCCCACCATGCTAGCAAGTATGGCAGCGGGACCACTGCCTTCCCTGCAGGTCAGGCCATCTCCTCTCTCTCCCGCCATTGCCATCACTTGTGTTGGGCCTGGCTCAAGGTCGTCTGCCGCCAGCAACGGTACATCAATCAGAACCGCATCTGTTAGCGATGGCAGCCCCCCCCCCCTTACAGAATTAAGCAGTGCAGCTCCAGATGGACTCAGCCTGGATAAGCAAGCACACAGGGAGCGTAGTAGTGTGTGTGAGAGTGTTCACTTGAATTGTACAGTGGGATTACACCACTTCCAGCCTTCTACTTCACCCTATGTGCAGTATTACCACATGATTGTCTCAGCTACAATTCATGTCTTCATTGCTGAGTACCCAGTAAGGACATAACCAGGGTTTTTAGATGCAGGACCTTTAAACCTCCGTGATACTGAAGTCGTCAGTGTAAACCATGACGGTAATAGTCAGGACCCAGCCAACAACCACTCACCAACTCCTGGTGCTGCCACCTTAGTAGCTGTGGTATGATGGGAAACAAGGTCCTGTCACATTTTTAGCATAGAATTATTATCCAGGTAATTTTTTTCTGGAAATCTGAAAATCTGTTTCTTTTTGTCGGGGGGGCAGGTGGACCCAAATGCTGGTAATTATCAGCTGGGGGAGGGAGGACCTAAAGAACTAAGGGTTTATGTAAAACACAACAACAGAAGTCTGGGAACAAAAACATCCCACTGAACTGAAAGTCTCACAGGAGAACAATCAGGGGGTGAGCACAAAGGGAACATCAATACTGGCAAACAAAACAGAACCAACAATCTGACAAAGAATGAAAGAAGACATTGAATTTACATTCAAACTTTTCATAATCACGCAACAACAGAGATGGAAGAAGCTGATTGGACAAGAGCAGCAGGAAGACTGATGAGTCACAGGTGAGGGAAACGCCCACAGACAGCAAGTGCAGCAAACCAAGATGCAGGAGGCAAATGGTTTCACAATAAGACAGCAACTCACTCCTGGGTTACACACACACACACACACACACACACACACACACACACACACACACACACACACACACACACACACACACACACACACAAAACAAAAGGAAAATGTAAAAATCCAAGTCAAAGAGTCCATGACAGTACAGATGTTAAAGTCCAGACCTGAACGTTTAAATGCTGCTGTTAGCTGCCGAGCTGAGGATGCAACTCTTCTTTACGTTGCATTGACTAAACGTTTCCATGATTATTTTGGTGTTTGACATTATTCTGAAAATGACAGTATTCTCACTCATGTATTAGCTAACATGCTACGGAAAATGAACACTTTCCAAATGAAGCCCTGCCAAGTCCAACTCATGAGGCTTGTCAGACCAACGGCAGAACTAAAGTTGGCTACTGCTGTTTCCATCCTGTGCAGTTAAATTATTAGCTATGATGAGACTTTCGATCAAAATTTGTCCTTGGAAGTATTAAGGGATGTTAAGTGTTTGCTTACTCTGTGACATGTTCAAGGATGAAGGTGAATTTGAATATACTTCAAGAAGTTCAAGAACAGTGACTGCACACGTTAGCAGGCTACTTGCTTCCTTTATGCAAACACCTGAGGCCCTACCCCACAGAGAGTCTGTGATTCCAGATTCATATTCTGAAGATGCACTTAATGCAGCCAAGAAATTCTCCTGTTGTCCAGCATGTCTGAATCAGAAAATGTTGAAGTCAGGTCAAATTGTGACAACTCAACCGGCATGTGCTGTTTACACGACCCTAATAAAGCTCAGAATGTTGTGGTTGTCAGCCTCACAGTGGAGTGCGACTGTGTGTGTAAACCTAGTGCCTGTCTTTCCCTACACCTGCAGGATTAGGATCCAGACATCTAAATTAGAGGTAACTCTGCTGTTTACAGATAATCTGAATATTAATGTGACAGCTGTGATTCAGCTAAATTGGTTGCGTAAATGTCAAGGTGTTTTTCTAACCAATCCTGGATAGTAACAGCGCGACTCCCCACCTCACTGATTGCTCATTTAGGTGACTTAACATTCAAAAGCAGAGTTTCATGCTGGAGGAAAAAAACAGGACTATCTAGGTTGAGTATTGAGTGGGTTATCTGCTTGTCTCTCCGAATGACTGTGGCAGAATGGCTTTTCACTCTGAGTCTCTCCAGCAATGATATTGATGCACAAGATCTGATGGGATTAGGCCTCATATTTGGAAGAGGAAGCTCGTTCACGTCTCACCCGTCAGTGTTCATCGATACCAAAGATAAAGGCGAGTCTCTGGAGGCGAATTCTCCAAAAACATGTTGACTTGAAAATGTTCAAACGTCACATGAGGTCGAGCAGGTGCAAGTGTTGCAAGGTGTAGCAACACTGCAGTCAGTGGGACACGAGCAGCCATTGCTCACAGGACAGCCTGTATGTGTCCCTGCTCGCTGATACAAGTCCTGTGGGGGTGGAGACACAGCTACACCCCTGGGCTGTAGATTTGCAATGCTGGGATGACAAATTACCAAGGAGGGTCTGAATAAGAGCGGTCATTTTTTTCTGCCTGGGGGTGATGTCACCTCTGTTTTGCTGTTCGCTCGTGGTGGCTGAGCAGCCAGGCTTGCTCAGGGTGAAGTGAGGAGGCCAATGTCCTGGGGGGATGTGGTTAAGGTGCTCTGAATGAATGCACTCATCCAGGAACCAGCTGGGCCAAGAATGCCACCAGGCATTAGAGCGAAGATGTCTTTTAACTGTTTATAGCTGCAGGTAGCCAGCGGAGCATTGCGAGGCTGAGTGGTGGTTGGGTCAGAGGCTGTTGAAGGAGTTGACATAGTACGCCAGCAACCTCTGTAAAGTCTGAGTTGGAAACAATAGGATGTACTGCTGCAGTATAATTTGTGGCGCAGAGGCATGAGCAGGACCAGCAGTATGCTCTGTCTTTGGGAAGTTAATAATGTTGATTTGTTGAGACTGTGAGCGAGAGGTGCAGATCCATTAGCGCTGTGGTTGTTGGTGGCTCCTCTGTTTGTCAGTATCTACTGGAATTTGCCTGTTTTGCATCAGTGGCTGTTCTGAAGATTTGTGTGTGAAGTTGCTCTTGTCGCAGTGTAACAGTGAGCAACTGTGCACGTTCTGCTTTTACAAGCCTGATGCAACTTCTGCTAATCCGCTGCCAGTATCTGTGGCCAAACACGGCCCTCCTATGTTTGTGAGGAAGCATCTCAGCACTTGGACAAACACGAGGCTTTTCCTCCTGCTCCATGGCAGGACAGCAACTGGTGGTATGAAGCTATTAATGCAAAGTAGCAGCAGCAGGACATGTTCATGTGTATCTGCAGTAATTAAGCACAGCTCACATGTGGCTGCAAGCGATTTCTGAACATAGCGAGCGAGGCAGAAAGAGTGCAGGGAAACTCCAAACCCTGGACATCCAAGGAGTCCCATATAGATTAGTGCAGCATGGCTTACCTCTGCCATGACTGTGTGTGTGTGTGTGTGTGTGTGTGTGTGTGTGTGTGTGTGTGTTTGAGTGCTTTTTGACCTCTTGTTAACCTGTATTAAGTTGATAACTAGGATCTGCAGCATAAACTTTTAGGTTAACGTGCACGGATGCTCTGAATTTTCTGAAAATCTTCCCAAATGCTGGTGCGTCACTTGTGAACACAGCGTATGTCCCACTAACGCTGTCAAACACAGCCGATACGGCCAACACGACTAGTGTCCTGACCCACTTTTTCAGCTTTGAACTGCAGTCTTTTTCAGGTAGGATCTCCTCTTCCTGAGATTTGGACTCTTTCATCAGTTTCTTTTTTATGTTTTCATGTTCTAGCTCTTCGTTGAGTTATCAGATGCATGATTAACGTCCTGCATGATTGATTTCCTAACATTCTGTGTCTCACTCGATGTTACCGCTCTGGGTGTTTCAGCCAATTACTACCACTTTTGTGTTGTCACTCAGTTGATGTTTGCTTGCACTGTTGCGTTTCCTTGTGTCATTGCATTTTTTTCTCTTGTGTTGAGCCTTTTTATATGAATGCTGCAGCTCATCCTGCCAGATCAAGTTGAGGAGGGAATCAGAGTTTAAAGGAATTAGAAAATCAGTCTGTTGTGACTTACAGGATTAAGCCCGGTCAACTCGTCTCTCATCCAAACCATAATGAGCTGCAGTACAAGTCAGGAATGCAGGAGGCTGTTGCATGCATATATATATATATATATATATATATATATATATATATATATATATATATATATATATATATATATATATATATGTATCCCGTGGGCACCAAGTCAGTGTGGGTGGACTCACCGGCCAACAGTTTCCCGGCGTAATTTGTGTGGTGCACAGGGTCTTTCTGGGTGAGTCTCCATGTTCTCCCTGTTCCTGCTGGGTTCTCTCTGGTACTCCAGCTTCCTCCACAGTCCAAAGACATCAAGAGGGGACCAGGTTAATCCAGACTCTAAATTGACCGTAGGCGTGGCTGGGAGAGCCAATGGTTGTCTGTCTCTATGTGTTGGCCCTGCCATGGACTGGTGACCTGTCCAGGGGGAAGGCTGCTGGGATAGGCTCCACCCCCACCACCCTGAACAGGAGGAGAGGGAGAACATGGAGGGATGGTTGGAATTTGTCGGAAAGACAGTTTTTTATGAGAAAATCTGCAATATAGTATTTTGAGGCATGTATTCCTTGTCAAATAATAAGTCCTGAGGTTTTTGCGTTTTATTCAACATTCCTGGACGGTAACACACACATGCATGTGTGTTGTGAGTGTTTTATTTGTGTAGTTTGATGTTAAGTAAACTAACTAATGAAGTAAATATGAAACCATGTTTTCCTGGATCCATGTCTGGGCTGCTATAGCAGCTTCGGAGTTATTTTATCATCATATTCATAAAAGATGAATGACAGCAAGGGCTACTACTCCATGGTCCTCAGACGGGCCTCCCAACAGGACCTGCTGCTGCTGCTGTTTCCTCCCCACACACACGCACGTCACTGACACCGATGCACCAGGCTGCAGGGGTACCAAGTCAGTAACCTGTTTCCAAGTCGTTTTGATTTCATCATAGTCATGGGAATATCAAATTTAAAAGTTGGTATCAATGATCTCAAGAGTTGTTTCCCAGCTTCGTGGATTGAAACAAACACTGCAAGCTGTGTGAAACCACGAGAAGGATTTGACAGCAGCGTTGCTCTCATCAGGAGCCAGCCTGTCCCCTGGTGAGGTGGTGGGGGAGGTCCCACGTTAACCCCTGTGCCCCTTCGCATTGCTCCTCTTCAGCTGTAACAGCCGAGAACTCTGGGGTCTCTTCGCCGACGCCCTACTCTCCAGCAGGGTATCAGGCATAAGTCCAGGCGTCAGCTCCAGCTCCATGGACGTGTCGGCACCCGTTGCCTCTTCCAAATCTTGAGGTGGCATTTTACGATCTGCGTGGTTTTTTTTGCCGAAATAGTTTGATGGCAAAATCCCAAACGATTCTCAATTGTCGCTTCGATATGCTGCTGTTTGTTTTGGGTGATGTGGGCGGCAGCCATTTTGAAAATATTATGATCATAATTTGCCGCCACAGGTCGTGTTATCATGAAATGACTCCATGTCCCGAAGCTGCCAAAAATGCAAAAGCCTCTGACGATAGTCCTGGTTGAGGGGTCGCGCCTAATTGTTGTCGTTCCCCCCCTCGCCAGTAGAAAATGGATGGATGGATTTATGTTCCATCAGTGTGACATATGATGTCATGACTGAGCTAAGTATTAATCTGGTGTATTTCCAGCTTCAGGCCCATTTTCTACATTTTAACTAAGACAATTTATTTTGTTACAAAACGTTAAATAAGAGGTTCCACTGACAGGAAGGACATGCAGAGATTAGAGTTGGAGGTGGGCTGACTGAGCGGTGGCTGATATTTGAACCTGAATCCAAAAACATTCTTCAAAGAAACGATTGATGTGCTCCAACAGTAGCAACTTTAAATAGTCCTGAGTGGCGAACAGATCCTGCAGATCTGTCCGTGTTTATGCTTGGATGGGAGTGCTGATGGATGTATAATGCATGAGGGGAGGAATACTTTAACATGGTGGCTACCTTTACAAACATACTAGCATGGTAGCATGTTGGTAAAGGTGTATTTTGCCTCTGAGGTACAAACAAATGGGCGTCTTGCATTTCTGAAGATGTTTTTCCCTCCTGTATCACTTCTTGTTGACCTCAGAATGAAATAAAGAGCCAGCCACGTGGAGTTAGAGGGGGCGAATGGAGACATTTAAGTGCAACACTTGGTAGAATCCATTTCTGATCCAGCTATATGCTCAGTAATGCACTCCGACTTTCAGTTCATATTGTGAGCTATCACAAAAATGAAGTGTTGCCTTTTTCCTTTTATATTCACTTGTGTGTGTGTGTGTGTGTGTGTGTGTGTGTGTGTGTGGGTGTGTGTAGGTGTGTGTAGGTGTGTGTGTAGGGGGATTCTCACTGTTTTGGATTACTGAGCACTGCTGTTCTTCAGTGGTCATTTTCCAGTAGCTTCTAGCTAAATGTAAGTGTTTGGCTCTCTGTGTTTTCTGGAGGGACAAAGACGTGACACGCCACTTTAACATGGTAGCTGACTTCTGACTTTCTTGTGTTTATCCCATCTTAGAAAGCCAGACTCTCTGTTTCCTCCCTCATTCTTTAAATATATGCATGAAGTTTAAATTGCTTTCCTTTTCTGGAACGTAACCTGGAGTTTTCCTCATTTCTGGGCCCACAAACTCTGATTTCCTGAATCTGCACCCTGGAGGAGTCCTTCCCCTCTGAGCAACTCCCCGTCTATACGCTTGTGTCTTAGGAAACATTCAGTGGCCGAGTTCAGGTGTTCCAGTCATTACTGTACGTGAGAAGCTTCTATTAAAAGGATTGCAGTGAACCCAAACCTGGCCTCAGCATCTTCATTAGCAGGTCCTGCCGTGGTTTTTGGAGCAGAGGACGAGAGCATCCCCAGAGTCAGAGTCACGATGACCTCTTATGAGCCTGCAGACTTTTGGTGGGTAGCAACCTGCTCAGTGAGTCAACACTCAACATGGCGAGTGAGTGAGATTTGACCAAAGCAGCTCTTGGCGATGAACCTTCACTTGAAAAATGCATTACACCTTTGAAATCCTGGGTTCCTTAATACAAAGTTGTTGTAGAAGTAGATGCAAGTTCCCATCATATAAAAAGCAATTAGGGACAGTAACAGGAATCGATCCCCGTTATTTGTTTGATCTTTCACTGCTCAACGCTGCTTCAACTCTGTGTTCGTCAAAGGAGGTATCTCTTGTGCACCTATGCAGAATGACAAACGGCTTCAAGCATCGGAAGCTGACACACTGAAACACACGCAGGTGACAGGAGATGTAGGTGTGTATCTTGAAGTTTCACTGTGCAGTGTAGCTATCATCATAACTAATAACCAACTGTGAGCATCGAGCGACAGATTCATCATACCAGCGTTTCAGCACCTTGAAATCCAAAATCCCTTCACAATTTGACAATTCCTCAGGCCACTGCGCCCATAATAAATCAGCGCAACCTGGTTTCATTAAAAACAGACTCATGAATAATGCAACGATCTTGAAGAATTTAAAAATGTGTCTATCACTGTTGGCTGTGTGTAATGTCGGCTTGATTGGACAGTCACAAGACTGTGGTGGCCAGACGAACGTCCTCCTTACTGCATAAAGAAAGGCCTTGTGGTTGACGAGGGCTCCTGATAAATGTGTACTTGTTTCACAGCTCCTGATCCTGATCTCTCTGAACCAGAACACACCCAGGAGGAACTGCTGGTTCTAACAACTGAGCTCACCAGACAAACCTATGCACACGGCCCATCCACTTCCATTCATTATGCTCAGCTAACAACTTTCAGCTGGTCTTGATGCACACCGAGGAGAGGCGGGCGTTTATCTTCTTGTCCAGCTCTGAGGAGAGTAGCGTAGTCTCCAAAAAGTTGGCGTGCTCCTGTACGCAACTAAATCAAACAGGATATGATGTGAACTGAAACGACCTCTGACTACTTGGTCTGAGTCAAACTCACACGACTGATGTCATCACTTGTCACTGACCGGATACGAATCCACCTGCAAGAACACTTCAGTGAGCACAGTTAAAGCTCTTGAAATACAGAAGCACAAATTGCAGGCGTATTGGTTCCCTCTTTGCAAAATTGTTTTTTAATTCGTAATGAGCAATATGATATTAAAGCACATTTAGCCTCTAATGGAAATTCATTTGGGCCCTTCAGGACATGATATTAAATAGCATCAAATATTATGATGGAACAGGATTGAAATGTTAATTTCAAAAGATTCTGGGCAGTTCTAATTGATCTAATCCACCGCTGCGCTGCGTTTGACTGTGATGTCACGAGGAGAAAGGCTGCATGAGGTCACCCTCCGTCTGCTGGGGGAAAGGGTAACTGACTGCACGCAATTTACAGTGGTAGAGTAATGGCTTGATTAAAGTGAAGAAAGTCCAGCCAGAGGGAAGCACTGCATGTACTATTGCAGCCTGCCTGTACATCACAATAAACACAGACAACTGCAGTTTCCAGCTTGGGTTCATCAATAGCCCTTTAGCCCAATTTGCCTTGTAATCAGCATTTCTCAGAGTGTGTTGCTTTGAATTAGAACCTGATAACTCAGATGTGACAGGCTTAGTCGCTTTCAGCGAGGATGTAATGGGCGCCTTATTAATTGTCTATTATTCTTTGTTTTCTTAAGGAAAGAATTTAGTGTGTTTACATGCCCACAATAATCCAACAATAACAAAAACATGATCCAGCGTGTTCATGTGCACTTTACTATTGTGATAACCAGAACAAACTGATTCAGTGGACAATTAGATTTCAGCCCAAGTGCATGAAGTCAAACCCAGACTCTTTTTAAAGATGTCATCCTGCTGTTTTCTCCCATCCAGGAGGTATGAGGTGTGTTATTGGTGGTGTCACTGAGGAAAGAATTGAGGTCCTCGATGCCCACAATGGCCTCCTGTTCTTTGTGTTTTAAATGCAAAGTAACAGCTGAAACCACCAAGTTGTGACTTGTCGCATAATAAACTGAAATGCTCTCAGTGCTGGAAACATCTCTTGCTCGTACATAAAGAGGCACATTTTGAATTGCCCATGAATCTCCCTCTAACTCGTACACGAGTCATTAATATGTAGCAATCGTTGAATGGACTCATCCTTCATGTTAAAGGTTCATATTATTTCTTGACTGGCTAATAAGTTAGCTTGACATTTATTCCAGGCATTAATCACCTGCGGTGGATGTTCTATTCAGTTTAACCTTGGCTGTGAGGAGAACAGACGGAACTCTTGTGTGTAGTTGACTTGCGTTCCTGAATGAGCGCTGAGTGAAAGGCTGCTCTGTGAGTCTGCGGCTGGATGACTCGGCCTCTCAGCACTGGAGTGGGCGGATGCTCACAGGGATATTTGCTAATTATTATTTTTAACTGATATTCAAAATGCAGCTCAGGCAAACTGATTACCACAGTGGCTGTTGTTACATTTGGGAAAAAAAATATTCTGTTGGACTTCCAGGACAAAAAAATGACACAATGTTACAAAATGATTTATTGATCGGTGCTGGAAGCTGGTTTTTCATCCATCTGCCAAAGTGTCTGGTGGATTCTAAAGTCCACCACCCACTCACAACAAACACAGAGAAATAAAACTGGATCGGCCGGGGTTTGCTGATACCTGCCGCTAACACTCTGATTTGATTATTTTGATGGTTAGAATTTAAAAAGTTACTGAAAGAAATAATGACAGATGCATGGATTTCAACAAAGAAAGACAAACTGATATCTCAAATGTTCCGCCGAAGCGAGGGAGAAGTCACACCTCATGCAGAAGTAACGGGACGACTTCTGAAGGGCTCCTGAGGCCAAAGCAGTGGGAGGCGGGACTGTGTGTGCGTCTGACTGGAGCTGCTTCTTCTACTGACGTCAGTCACAGTTACACTTGGAGAGTGACACCACATCACTGCCCATCTCTGGGAACGCATCTCATTGAGGCTCTCTTCTTGTCTCCTGCTGACATTGGTGGCCGGCAGACCAGTCGCAGTGTGTATCATCCTCCTAGCCTGTGGCTGAAGTGGAGGCCCTGTAGCTACTGTTAAAGACCCAGATATGCAAAACAGCATAAGGCTGATCCGAATCAATGCTGATCCGAATCAATGCTGATCGGAATCAATGCTGATCGGAATCAATGCCGATCAGAATCCTGTGTGGAAACACAACTGTAGTTGACAGCCAGTGATGGTTGACTTCTTCACCAAAGGTTTCTGTTCTTTCTGTCCAGGCTGCTAATTTCCAGTAATGTGTAACATTATCTGATGATCTGGGCAACAGCCTTAACCCCCAGTTTTACAAGAGCCTGTGGAAGTAATTGTTAAAATTACATGTCTATAAATGTGTATTCTCTTCCTGGAAGGCCGGAAAGTTGATAAGAGCATTGCTTTCATCACGGTGCTCCACAATCTGCCGTAGATAAACCTGAAACTGATAAACTCAAAGCAAATTTCCAATCAGAGCATTCACTGAAGGCACTAGTGCTTCTGGTGACTGCAGCTCTACAGAATCAAAGCAGGAAAGATAGCTGTCATGATTTAACCTTTCGTCTCAAGATTTGCTTGACTGACTGCAAATGGTGTGTGAAACTCACCCAGAGTATGTTATGACTTGCTCTGAATTCCCCTGAGATGGAACTATTTATATTTATGGCTGAGGAACCAACATCAGGGAATGATATACTTGTGTTTGAACCTCAGCAACCTATGTGGATGAGAGTGACATGAAGCCAGCGGAGCTCCAGAGCACTGAGAGAGTGAACCGGAGGAATATTGCTGGTTTGCTTAATTTATCTATTCATGTGGAGCTCAAAGAGCAAAGGGGCGTTCCTCTATTAAACACACAAAATCATGATTTCCTGCTGCTCAACATGTATGTCACACTGAGCGCTGGTTTGCTGTCTGTTCACACGTTCATCATTTACAATCTAAAAGAGTGTGAACGTTAAATATTGTTATGATTCATGCTTAGAATGGGAGGGGGCAGCGTGGCTCAGAGGTAGAGTGGGCATCTAGCAACCAAAGGGTCGCAGGTTCCATCCTCACTTCCCCCAGTGACCACGTCCAAGTGTCCTTGAGCAAGATACTGAGCCCCTAACTGCTCCCGATGGCTCTGAGACGGACTGGTGACTCGTCCAGGGTGAACCCCGCCTCTCACCCAATGTCAGCTGGGATAGGCTCCACCCCCCCGACCCTCAACATATACGTGGTATAGAAAATGGATGGATGGATGGAATATAGATGTTAAAGTTTGCAAGATAGATATGAAACTCCTACATCTACGTCATCCACCCAGACAAGCACACACACTGATGACACACACAGGCTTCATTTTCCATGGTGACAAATTACGACTCCAGGAAAACTCTGAGGTTGAACCTGACGCTGCGGAGCATCAGACTCCTTCTCACCTGAGACAGAAGTGATTTCCTCCGTCGCATCATGAGACTCGCAGTTAGATGAAGTGGCTCACACGCTGATGATATCAGCCGAAGGTGCATGAAAGCGCCAACATGTACGGCACCGAATCAGCCATAAAATTAATTTGCCGACTGTGTTTTGACACAAGCGTGTGTGTGTGTGTGTGTGTGTGTGTGTGTGTAATACAGCTGCCACCTATTGTTGTAACAATCTGTCACTTAATATGTCTTCACCCTCAGCAGGTGCTGAAGAACATCTCCATCACAGAGGTGCTCCTGTTCCTGCAGGTGTGGGAACTCCCTGTCTCTGTATCTGCCCACGTGTGTGTGTGTGTGTGTGTGTGTGTGTGTGTGTGTTTAGAGTTACAGATGAGTTGCAGATTGGTGAGTTGCTGCAGGACTAAGCCTCATCATCCATATGCTCCTTCATTTGCTCCTCCATCACACACATTCCAGATTACATTTCAGTGTTAAACACTAAAACATACTGACGCTTCGACTTTACTCCAGTGACTGAGATTTCAGTCAGTTTTCTTTGATTCGGGATTTTCGACGACTGCTGCAAATTCAAGACAGTTAAACACCAGTTTCCTTTTTATTCCTTCTTCCTTTTTTAAAAACTAAAATGTGTAAAAAGAAGACGTAAGACCAACCTGCCCCCTGGTGGTCAAAAACCTTTCCGCAGTCCCCCAGTCGACTTGCACTGTCCAGCAGTGGCTCGTACTGTTAAAGATCAGGGCGTGATGAAAGCCTGTGAGAGGCGCAGAGAGGCGTGTCCCAGTTCAGCATCCTTAGCAACGAGTCCTCCCCGAGTGGGGACGTTTACTGCCTGCCCCCTTTGCCAGTCAATGTGGAGAAATAATGACGGCTCATGATTTGTTAACACCGTGGTTAATGTCTGGCTTGCTGTGTGTGAGTGTGTGTGTGTGTGTGTTGCAGAGACTCTTCAGGGTTTTTTTTTTTGTTTGTTTTTGTGCCTCATGTTAACACATCAAAGCAGCTACACATGCTAATGCTATTAGCACATGCTACATAGCATTGTTTTGGTGAAATTTGTGGTTTTTTGCAAAATTGTTGACTCACTACAAGATTCCTTCATTTCAACATGGACCTCCAGTCCTCGAGTCAGATATCTGGCCCATCATCCAACTCCTCTGGCCTCCTTACACAGACGTCCTGGCTTCATGTTGACACATGGGACTGGACTTTCCTGGTGTCATTGCTCAGGCTGTTCAAGGTCTATAAGGTGTGTAGGTCATTTCCTCCACTTGGATGATGGTCATATTTCTGGGAATGTTATTCCCAGTATCTGCAGATCCTTTGGAGAGTTTAGCTGTTGTTAGCTGTCAGGCATTAGCTTCAAGCTAAGGATGCATGGCTGGCTCTTTCTGCATTCTGGGGTTACAAAAAACTTAAAGACATCTAATCGTGAGCACATGAAAGGCACTTGTGCATTGTCAGCTCGTATGTTCATGCATCCATTATTGTCTCTTCTTAACACCACCACTGCCGGTGAGATTTATCACTATAATGCTATTTAATTCATCCTCCCTTTGTGTACAGCACTGGGCTGGTTGGGGGTTCCTAATATTTTGTCCACTGATTCAAGTCAAAATAATATTAGCAACACCTCAGTGTAATCTAGAACTAATAGGTTTGGCAGTTCCAGCCCCCCAAATGACCATTAAAATAAATCAACACCTCTCTTCAACATATTCAATAAAACCAGAACATTATAATCCTCATGAAGGGAGGATTTATAGGCAGGGCTGTTGTTACGACCTCACCGCCTCAGGGAAAGGAAAGTAACATAAAACTACCAGATGACAAGCTTGTGCTGAAATTAAATACGGTTTAATGAGTTAAGAGGCTTTTAAATACGAGGGAACTTGCATAACTTAAAGAAATAAAGGACACGGAAGAATGAAGGCCAGTGGATGCACCTCAGGTCACATACATGTGCACACACACAGAGGAACTTGTTTCCTGCTCAAACTGTAAAACAAAAGACAAATTCTGTGCTGCTCACCTGCATTGTTTAACCATCAGAAACACACACACACACACACACACACACACACACACACACACACACACACACACAACACTGGAGTAGCACCTCTATAACTGGTGTATTGAATTACCAATTCGAGTCTTACAGTGTGTGTTTGGATGTGTGAGTGGATTAACAGAATCGTGGCAACCAGGGTTGCCCAGGGACCAGATTTGGCTCCCAAAGTTTGATGTGACATATGTAAAAATGAATAATGTAAGAGGAGTAACACAAGCCCTATGAGTGACATAAAAACATTTTGATAAGACAATATTTATTTGTTCTTTTCCCACAGTTCAACATTTAGCTTGTGCCCACTGAGAGGAAAAGTTTGGGTGCCCCTGGTCAGGACTAATGCCTGGCTCAGCCTCCTCACAAGCGCGTGGTTCTGTCCATCTGCAAATGCCAAGCAGTCAACAGGAAACAAAGCTCTCGGCTACATTAAGTCATAGAGCCAATCTAGAAATAACCTCTGTTGCGATAGCCACCAGTGGGAGTCTGAGGCGAGCTGCTCCTGTTAAATCACAGCAGCCCTGAGTGTCACTTTGGCTGAACTTTTAAAGCAGATGCTGTGAATGACAGATGCAGCCTGGCTGGAGGGCAGTGTCGGCTGCCGGGCCCATCAGTCACATCAGAGGGCAGGAAAAAGGAGAGAGCAGTTGGGGCGGCAGGCCAGGCAGAAAATGCAGGCATCAATCTAGGGGAAGAGCTGGCAAACATCCGTTAGCTTACTGAGGTAAGCAGGTTTAGTCCCACCAAAGCAGCAGAGGCCCGGGGGGGCCGCACCGGCTGAACTATTCGACTGCATTGCCCTCATCCAGGTGAACCTAACAAACTGGCCAGCGGAAATGAAACGCTGCAATTATGCCTCTGCTGTTGAGCCTTGAGGAGTCTGTTTCTGGGAGTTACATCACTTGTGGGGGCGACTAATTTGCTGTTTTTGTTTAGGTGGATGCAATGTGATGAGTGGAAAACTGGTTCCACTCAAACCAGCCAAATCGTTTCGACCCACGTTTTATGAAATGAGTTTATTTGATAGTTAATGCCGCTGAGCTCACCTATTACCTCACCACGGTTGGTTTTAGCACACTGAACATTTAGAATTGCTTCTCTGTCAGGCTCTAATTGATCAGGATTGCCAGAGCTCTCCGTCTCTCTCATTGCTCATCACCTTCCCTCCTTCAGCGCTGTTTACCCTCCGTCTTCTGCCATCCCAAACTGTCTCTCAATCTTGCCGCCTTCTCGTCGCCTTACAGCCTAATAATTCAACACTGTCAGGACCGGTTTACAGTCAGCCTGAACAGAATGGGCTATCACCTCTTATTACTGCCCCAATCTGCCATTTTAGGGCACCGAGGACACATTTTAGCCATCCCTCAACCACGAACAGCATCCTCTAATTTGGGATCTGCAATCTTTTCACAAAGGGAGGCTTCACAGCCAGTATTTAAAGCCAGGTTTGTGTTGGTTGACAGGTTTGGTCCAGTTTGCTCTATGCTGGTATCCTGCAGTGTTTTACAGAACAGCATTAAGACAAAATACAAAACAAGTCTCACAAATGAAAACTGTCCTAGTTAACACAGCGGCGCAATGCAGTTGAAAATCTCTCCAGTGGACATTCGAGTGTTTGGACGGTCGCAGCTTAGAGGGAGATGTGTCACGCAAATCCAACACATGTACAGTACCTCGCAACCTGCTGGCTGGACTTAGTTGCATAACCGTCATTCAAAGGCACATTTACTTTTTTGGGAAGTGTGCTTGTGTCCATCCTCCCCTCAGCCTGGTACGTATGGTTCTGGTTAGAAAACCCCTCTTAAGCGTGTTTAAACACTCATTACGGAAACCCTAAAAACCCCTCTCATGCAAGTAAACTGGGGAATATTTGTGGGGATGTTATATTAGTTGGATTATGCAAATATATTTTTAAGTGAGTAATTTTACATGACATATATCTTTGAAGGCAGTTTTATTGTTCATCCTCTGAGCCAGAATGCTCCACTTGAGCAGACACCAAACATTTCAGTTTCTGCGTCCTCTATTCTGGTTTCACGGAGGACGGATCTGCTTGTTTACTCATAGCCTGATTTACAGAACATTTTCTGACAGAACTTGACAAATTTGTTCTTTTTATGGTTTGATATTATTCTCTAATTCATGGAGTGATAAAAGGAGAAGTCCAAAATGTCCTCTGTGAATCCCTGACTTGATTTTGACAAAAATCAGATGAAACAAGACCCGGGAGCTCGGCTCCATTAGATACCCACCATCCTCCTCTGGAAATGCAAATCAGTACATATTTGATTAGTCTGCAAATGCAACTTCGACTTGGAATGCAGGTGAATGGACTTAACTGGATAAGTTCAATGGAGATACGCACTTCAAATTGTAATATTATTGTCGTAACAGACAGAGCCTGGTGCTAACTGAGCAAGGTCAGGCTGCAGCCTGGCTGTTCCTCTGGTTGCACACATGCTAACTGATTTATTGGGGCCTCGTTTGTTGTCTTGGTGCTGTAGAAGCCTATTAGGAAAATGTCCAACAACAGCAACAAGCCCAGGCATGGAGGACACACAGAGGAAAACAACGTGCCATTCTCCCCCTGTCCTGCATCCCACCCACTGAGCCTGAAGCAGTGAGACAGGAACGTTCAGCTGGTTTGCTTGTATGAACAAACCCAGTGAGCTCCCTCCTGGCTCATCGAGTGTTGAGCGTCACACGGCCAACCACAAGTGCACCGGCATCGGTGTTTATGCTCAAGCACCAGTAGCAGGTTCTCACTTGCGGGGCACGTCTGGAACTCCCAACGGTTCCTGACCCTTAAGGACTAAGATTCAGTTGCCGACAGGCAAAAGGTCGCAGTTTGGTGCTTGAGGTTGTTTTCTTTTCATTTAGCCTTGTTGCCACCTGGTTTGAATAGATATCTCTGAACAAACTAACACTCATCACTTTACATTTCTAATAAAAGGAAACCTGAGTGTGTGTGTGTGTGTGTGTGTGTGTGTGTGTGTGTGTGTGTGGTCAGTCTTTGATTACACCTTAAACTAAAGAACCAGGACGGGATTGTGATGTGTGTACTGATGCAACTGTGTCAGGTCCAACAAGGCAGCTCAACAGACTGTGAAACAGACTTCTTAACCAGTGACTTTGTGGACAGACAGACTGAGAGAGACACACTGAGGTGCCTGGAGGTTTGAGGGTGGGGGGGTCCTTCCAAGTGGAGCCTGCGTCTCCTTTTGGTTCCTGTGTGGGTTTCCTCAGGCGGCTCCGGCTTCCTCCTACCCACCAAAAACATGCAGGTTAAATTAAATGAAGAAGAAATTGCCTGTAGGTTTGTCTCATTTGTATCTTCACTCATTTTCTCATGTGTCTCTTGCATTGCTGCCCCCAAAACATTTGTCAGTTGTATGTAAGGCGCACTCAACTCCAAAATAGAAGATATTGAAATCTGATGCAAGCCTCTCACTCTTATTTGTCTATCTCTTTCTCTACGAGGTTGATAATGAGAAAATTCTGAAGCCACAAGCACCGCTCGCACCAGCTTTCCTTGTGTTTCAGCTGTTATTCCCTGGACAGAATAATTTGTCTTTCATTGATTTATTCTTTTTTCTTCTTATTTCTCCTGAAGGGCATGGTGAGGAGAAACAGGTCAGAATTAGGTAATCTCCATTTAAGAAGATAATTTATTTCTGATGAGACAAAGGAAAGATTACTGTGAGATCTGGGTAATGGAAGCCATAATACTGCTCTCCATTTAGGCAGGGCTGCCGCTGGAGAGTGGAGGGCACCACGGAGCAGGGGGGCCAGCGCAGCACAGCTCTCAGGTCGTCCTGGTTAAGATGTTGCATGGCTGAGTTCCTCAGGTGTTTGGACGGGACCTCTCACACCTGCTCTGTATGTAGAGTGGTTGCACAACACAAAGCTTGTTGCCAGTATAGAAACACGAGTATCCAGCAGAACCAATATTTACTCAAGTGAGATCATTTCAACAGTGAGCAGATGGAGGGAAGAAAACTGTCAGTTTGAAGCATGTGATAGAGGGCTCACTGCTGGCCCTCCGTATGTGTGTGGAGATTACATCATAAGTCTATACATAGCTCTGCATTGGCCATAGAGAAAAAGGATGCGTGTGTGTGTGAGAGAGAGAGAGTGTGTGTGCGTGCGTGCACAAGGAGAGGAAAAAACTAATCAGTTGCCTTGAAATATATGTGTTCCCTTGATTTGGTCATTTAAGACCACACAAGAATAGTTTGCCTGCCAGGATGTTGTGTTGACTCCACGTGGGCTCAGTTACCTCCATGTGGGCTCAGTAACCTCCACGTGGGCTCGGTTACCTCCACGTGGGCTCAGTAACCTCAAGTGGGTTGGTTACATCCACATGGGCTCAGTTCCCTCCACGTGGGCTCAGTTACATCCACATGGGCTCAGTACCCTCCACGTGGGCTCGGTTTCCTCCACGTGGGCTCAATTGCCTCCTCGTGGGCTTAGTTACATCCACGTGGGCTCGGTTACCTCCACGTGGGCTCAATAACCTCACGTGGGTTGGTTACCTCCACATGGGCTCAGTTCCCTCCACGTGGGCTCAGTTCCCTCCACGTGGGCTCAGTTCCCTCCACATGGGCTCAGTTACATCCACGTGGGCTCAGTTCCCTCCACATGGGCTCAGTTACCTCCACGTGGGCTCAGTTCCCTCCACATGGGCTCAGTTCCCTCCACATGGGCTCAGTTACCTCCACGTGGGCTCAGTTCCCTCCACGTGGGCTCAGTTACCTCCATGTGGGCTCAGTAACCTCCTCATGGGTTCGGTTACCTCCACGTGGGCTCAATAACCTCACGTGGGTTGGTTACATCCACATGGGCTCAGTTCCCTCCACGTGGGCTCAGTTACCTCCACGTGGGCTCAATTGCCTCCACGTGGGCTCGTTACTTCCACATAGGCCCGGTTACCTCCATGTGGGCTCAGTTAACTCCTCATGGGCTCGGTTACCTCCATGTGGGCTCAGTTAACTCCTCATGGGCTCAGCTGCCTTCTCATGGGCTCAGTTACCTCCTCATGGGCTCGGTTACCTCCACGTGGGCTCGGTTACCTCCACGTGGGCTCGGTTACCTCCACATGGGCTCAGTTACCTCCACGTGGGCTCAGTAATCTCCACGTGGGCTCAGTTCCCTCCACATGGGCTCAGTTCCCTCCACGTGGGTGTCCTGTCAGGGCCCTCCAGACATACATCTGGATATATGGGCATTTGCTGGAACTCAGAGACACTCTGTGACAAACAATTTGCTCCTTCAATCTTGTTATTTTGAGGCCATAAAATGTAACTTGTTCCCTCAATTTCATTAACTGGTGGCCACAAGATATCACCCATTCAAAGATATAAAATAATTCAATTGAAAGAAAAAGACATATCTTGCGGCCTCAAAAAACTCTAGAGCTTGAAACGCTTTCCAAACGAGTTGCAGAGAACTTTTACGGTGTTATATAATCATGAATTGATAACCTCTGATCTGAACATTGGGGCTCCACTCAAGGCCTTTCGGTAACAATACAACAAGGCGTGGCAGATGTAATTATACTTGGTTCCTGCCAAATCACGCTGTAATTATGCAGTAGAGCAGCAGTTCTTACTGCTGTCTGCATGATAATGTTTCTACCTCCAGCTCACCTCATCAGCCTGCTCCCCTCTAACTGTTTCAAACAGCAGTAGATGGGAGGGCGGATTGTTTTATACATTTTTTTTTTATAAACATCTGACAAAACTGTCAAGTCCTCCAGGAGCTGCTCTGTAATCTGACAATTTAAAAGCACCAGCCAAGAGAGCATTTGATTTTAAGTCTTTATATCAGAAGGATGTCCAATATCCAACAACGTATTCAACTTTAAGTCCCAGGAGGGTGTCCAATTTAAATCCGTGCCAGCAAAGCAGGTAAACTTGGAAAATTTGATTTTGTCTGGAGGAGAAAAATCAACCTGGCAAAAAAATATCTGTTGAGAAATGAGTGGTGCGGGGCCCCCGGTCACAGTGTCACGGCCCGTTGAGCCGCCTGTTTGAATCCCTTGGTTGGACGTCCCAATAGACACAACTGGCCAAGTCCTCCTGGTGGCTGCACCTGTTCCTCCCCTCCCCCTTAACTGGGTTGGTTGATGTGGCTGATGACTTCATTTGTGGAGGATACAGCCGAGCATTTTTCCCCTTGTCTGTTTCGCCATCATCTCCTTCCACAGCCGGACTGTAGGCTGTGCAGTGTCCAGGTTAAAGTCTTCTGCAGGCCACACACAGAAGGGCGGTCACGTTGGGGGCTAACTGAAGCTTCCTGTGTGGGGGCTGGGTGTTTCGACCCCACGACCATCCAGCTAGTTGCTCTGACTTTGAAAAATCTAATTTCAATCAGACTAAAGTGTCAACATGTTCGTCATGTCCAGCTTCAGTTGCACCAGCACGGTAGTTCATTCACACGGCGCGTAAACAGAAAGAATTTAACTACAGTTTCTCTCATTATTCACACATTGGTTTCAAAAGCCACCTTTGCAGTTCGGCCAAGAAAACTGCTTAATGCAGCACAAGGAGGCCACGATGAATGTTAAAAATAGCAATATACACACAACACTACAAAGCTGCTGGGCTGCCTCAAGCTGGAAGCCATGACGAATTGGCTAACCATTACCATTACATTCTATTACATTCTAGCCTGTGTGTGTGAGTCTGTGTGTGTGTGTGTGTGTGTGTCCCACAAACAATTAACAAAATGCAGACTTGTAGAGACATTGCCCAGGAAAACAAAGGAGCTCACGCTGAATACCGATGAGGGCAAATGAGTGAATTAAAACCTTCTGTGGCAGCAGAGTCCCAGAGACTCAGAGAGCTCAACCGCTATTCAGAGAGTGACGTCACTCCCTGCACTGAAAACTCCTCACAGACGTGTGGGGCACTGCCAGTCAACAGCAGTTGGAGGTGTTGGGCAGTTTCAGCTCGAAACGTTGAGGAAAAGTTCGCTGCCTGCATGGAGGGGAATAAGTCCGTTTTTTTTTTTTTCCTTGATTGGGATATCTATTCATGTGTATGTGTGTGTGTGTGTGTGTGTGTGTGTGTGTGTGTGTGTACACACTGGGCCGCCTGGGTTGAGGGTGGAGGGCAGAGGGTTGCTCCTGCTGCTCATCGTATTTCTATTTCAGCTGCATTATTCCTTGTGCTTGGATGATGTCATGTATTTATTAATTCTGTTTGAAGGCAGTTTGTAACTGTTCGGTCTCTGAATGTTCGTTAACAAAGCACGCTTGGAATCAAGAGCTCGCTCTCGAGCTTCCTCTCCAGCCACATCAGGTTCAAATCAAACTTTTTTGAAAATGTGAATCATACACTACTTCCTTTTTGCGTGTAATGTCACATGATTTCGTCCTGACAGACTTCTATGGCTCATTGGTTTTCTGATGACTCGGCACGTCCGTACATTCTCCCATTTTGGCAACAGAAATGGGTGTTTTAGTGAGACATTGCAACTTTTCCAGTCGTAGTAAATCATTTACTTTTACGTTCCACCAATTCAATAATCTTTTCCTGACTAACCCAGTGGTTTGGGCCTAAACACACCTTAACCATGGTGCTGTTGTACAGTATTGCATTTTCTGCTAAAAAGAAAAGGATTTCTCACCTTGTATCTTCTTGGTGTGTTTTGGTCAGCTGAGCCTGGTGGTCTGGGTCTGCAGGTGGACTCAGCTGTGTTCTGGGCTTGATCTTCAGATCAGAGAGGTGGAGATGAGCTCAGCACCAGCTAAAACACATCTTACAGCACATCTGAAACAGCACAATATGGCCGTCTTTGGAGACTCTGGAAAGATGATCAAACTGCTCACATATGAATGAAGATTGTGTTTCCTCTTGGCTTCTTTCCCCTTCAAGCGCCTTCAGAAACAAGCTTTAGTCGAGTGTGCTGGTTGTAAAGGGAAATGAAAACAGTTGCCACAATGACATTGGAGCGCAGGCTTGTGACACCTGGATGGGCGAGGCCCCCCAGGCAGGGGCCTCTCATCTGGTTATTGAGTGCTGCTGTGGCTGGTCTTGTGTCAGTCTGGGCCCGACACTCACAGGGTTCATTGTAGGTGTGATCCACGAGGTCAAACAGCATGAAGGTCTGTGTATGTGTTTGTCACAGCAGTGACACCTTTGATCCACGCTTATTTGATACGGGAGCAGCTTGAAGAGATTCGTGCTTCATGATCCCGTCAGTTGAAACTGCGGGACTTGTTATTGGCACGGAGTGATTCATCAATATCATTCACAGACACGGGAGCATGGACACGAGTCACATTTAAATATCTTTCAATACACTCAGGGCCAAGAGATACTGAGCAGCTGGTGAGCTGTGGGTGCATGAGCCTGGGGAGGAACCCGCTCTGTGGCTGGGTGTGACGAGTGGTGCCTTCTAGATGGTAGAGAGCTGGAACTGGTCCTGAGTCGGGCTGAAAGAGAACCGAAATCATGTTCCGTGTTCTAGTTTCTAGCTCTTTGGGAGATGGACTCCACTGACAGACTACCTGGTGGCTCTGGATGAGTTTGCAGAGGTCTGTCGTCGGCGTGGTTGTCCATGAACTGCACCAGCTCCGAGTCAGCTGCTCTACATGATCTCAGTGCAGCTCTTGGTTCAGTCCAACCAGGACCTTCTGAAATAACACAAAACAATGTAAACTTCCCTTTAACATGTAATTATTGCAGAAATTATGACTTTGTGTGTTGAAGGATATTGCAACCTACTGCTTCACATGTTGTATTTTAAACAATAAATCACATAATTCATTTGCATTAAAATAAATTAGCTGTGTGTCATATCCTATCACATCCTGAATCATTTCAGTATAATGAAACTGTGAGACATTGGCCAGTCAGTCGATGACTGAGTGGGGGACATTCTCTGAATGCATGCTATAACTCTCTCTCTCTCTCTCTCTCCCTCTCTCTAGGTAAGTGAAACAAATTGCTCGTGCTGATTGAAAGTGGACTGCCCTGGGATATGCATTCATTCAAGACGCAGCCAGCTCTGGTACAGTACTCAGCCTTCATCCTGATGGAGCGTTTGCATCTCTCAGTTTACACACACGTGCTTGCTTTTTCTTGTCATCACCACATCTTGATCTTGAGGCCCTGGAAGTGCTGTTTGGGGATGGGTGATTGGGAGATGAAGAATGTGGCTTTTATCCTCTGAGGATGTGCTGAAGCTCCGAATGGTTTCACTGTTTGACGTTTAGACGATGCCAGAATCTCTGCTGGAAGGCAGACCTGAGGTGGCTCCGGTCTGCTCTGCTGTGTACCTTCAGAGAAAAAGATGCATTTGATATTCACATATAATCAATATTAAAATATTCATATGTTAGTTGAGCAAGTGGCTGTGCAAAGGCTGTTGTGCTGGAGTTTTGCTGGGGGTTTTTTTTCTTCCTTGGATGGAATTCAGAGTTGAGGTGCCAGCTGAGTCCATGCAGGGAGCAGCTAACAGGGAGCTAGCAGCTGTAGCACTGAGTTGGTAGCTGCTCACTGGATGAAACAACTTTAGACTTATCGCTGTTGTTGTTGTTGTTGTTGTTGTTGTTGTTGTTTAGTGGAGGAAAAGAACCTGCAGATTCCAGGCTTCGTTCTGTGTGGAAGTTCAGAACAGGAAGCCAGCTGTTTGTCTTTCTAACACCAACTGTAGCTAATAGACCAACATTTTTACAACTTATTCAGCTGATAGTCGATACTTACTGATGTAAATATAATGTGTACAAAAACAAGTTTGGAGGATATTTACAATTAAACTCAAACAAGTGAATCTGAAAAAGTTTCATTTTTATTTTTCATTTTCAAGTCTTGTATTCACAATTTTGTTTGGTCTTCATGAGCAGCAGATGCGGAGCAGAGAGGCAGAGGCCGATGCAGATACCGACTACCAGGCCGCGTATGAATTAAAAAGACCAGTAAGGAAAGCTACACAATCAGCCACTTGGGTGACTTCCCCCGTCCCACTGGGAGGGAATGTTTACCGTTGCAAAGCATCTGAGTGGCCTTCCCACTGGCTCTGGTCCCCAAACACAGTGTTGGGATGTCTCAGTCGTATCGTGTGCGTCTGTGACATCAGCTCGTGTGTGCTTGTGTGTTTTGCTCAAGCAGAAGTGTTTCTCCAATGCTGAGGTTGGTTTTTGTTCATGTCTGTGTTGCGTGTCTCTGGAAACCGCCACATGCCACCACATGATGTGCAGCGATCTCCTGGAGTGCCTGTGTTCACTGTCTGAACATTCACTTTGGGTGTGAAATATTCCAACAAAGGATGAGCATTTGTCATCGAGAAGAACTGTTGTCCTTTGGCAGCAGAGGAAAGTGACTGTCTTGCAAGCTTGAGGCCAGGCATGTCCATCTGCATGATCACCAGCAGGTTGCTCAGCATGGGAGTCACATGGTCCAAGGCGTTAATGGCTCTCCGTGTCAGGCGGAACCAGAGGTGGAGGTACATTTACAGCCTTTGAGGCAGAAGTGGAAAATAAGGAAGGAAAGATAAGCAGATCACTTGATGCCAACACATAGTGGAGCGATCCGTAAGAGGAAGATGCTGAGTTCACTCCAAACACACACACAAAGTTCAACTGTTTACTGGCACCGTTAGCTCTCACATGGAAATGTCACTGAATTCTAGGTTCATAAACGTGGTTACATCCTGGTATTTGCTTTGCTGCGTATTGATGTTGGGAAGCTTGAGAAATCAGAGGCTTCTCTCTGTTTCCAGCAACATGGTAGCAGTGTGATGTTAAAACTAGAGAGAAAACACTCAATCATCGGAAAATCCTACTGGTGCTTGAAAGCTGATGAGACTTCAACCTGACAGAGTCAGGCTGTACGACAGAGTCAAATACAGGCAGGAAGAGAGCTGGACAAGAGCAAACTTCCGGTCGAGGTCTGCCAGCCTCGTCACTGTAATCTTAATTTGTTGCTTTAATTTGAGAACACATGATCTCTTTATATTGCACTGCATTGACTCATCTTACAGTCAGACTGGATACACCGTCCAGTCTGAGCCTGTTTCTGAGCTGCACGACTCAAGTCCTTCATGATCTCAGCATCAGAGCAGTGCGTGTGTGTGTGTGTGTGTGTGGGGGGGGGGGGGGCGGGGGGAGGCCCAGGCTCAGCTCCATCACCTGCCTCCAATGGGCCATCTAACATCCCACCGAATGGCACGTGTCAGAGATTCTGCTTGACTGACAGCGTGACTCGCTGCTACCGAGCTCCAGCGCACGTTTCTGGTTCTTCCAGGTGGCAGCATGTGAAAGCGCTGCGACCATCGGCCGCGTCATCGGAGGCAGGCTGGTTGCTGTGGCAAAAATGTGATGCTGTTTGACGTGTCTTCCTCGGCCAGTCATGACAGCCATGTTTGGGATTTTTTTTCTTTTTTATTGTGAAGTAATGGTCGTCCTATGGCACTGGGCCATTTAATCACTGGCTGCTTGGGATGCATGCAAGTAGACTATTTGAAATAATGTGGGTAAAGCGCTTGACACTCCAGAGTAAAGCCCTGAATACAGTAGTACCTCAGCTAGGCATGGACTTCTGTGCATCTGCGGTAGCTCCATAACGTATATGTTCCTAAAATATATTGGGTCAGATGTCACATTTGTTGCAGACTATGAAAATATAAGCTAGAGGGCATCACAATGTGTGTGCACAGGGTATAATGTCAGCAGCATACATTTGTCATCGTCCCTCTGTCTTTATCAGCTCTGAGCTGTTTCTGCGTCTGTGTTTTCTCTCAGGCATTGTGACCTCCTCCAGGAAGGCTGCATTGGCTCTGTTCCTAGGCAAACAATAAGGCCACTATGTTTAGCTTTATATCAGAGTAAGAATATGACTGAGCTGTGAGTCAGACACTTGTGCTGCAGAGCTCAAAGGAACCATAGTAACCTCTGCTCTATTGTTCTGAGCCAGGTGGTAGACAGCATGGCTCAGGGTGTTGTGCTGAAACCCTGATATTTGGAATCAGTGGATTTACACGAGGAGAAATTCCGAGTAGCAGCACAGGCACCCAGACAGAACAAATCAGAGTCAGATATTTGAGTATACTGAGACTCAGTCCACCTAATACAGCATGCTCTGCTAGCACTGCCATTATGCTAATGCACAAGGCAACGCTGTTGAAATGATTCGTTAGGGAAATGGGAAGAAGCTAATTGAGTGAATTCTTGCCAAACTACCAGACAGGGTTAATCGTGCACCATAATCCCCAGTCAGATGTTCATATACATATGTGGGTACAAATGTACCCAGAGCAACACACACGGCTACACAAATGTATGCGACGCTGTGTACATGCTGGGTGATTGCACTTCACCTGTGACAGGCACTCCATTTAGAGCACCGGCGCTACACAGGTGCTCACTGCTCCGAGACAGACAAGATCTGAGAGCGGAATTGACTGGGAAGTGACAAAAAACAGACATGAATATTGAGCAGTTCTCTCAGCAGCGACACAGCAGCAGTATGTCTTCAGTTGAGTCACTCACACACAGAAAATGGTCGATTCTCAAAGAATCCTAAGACCCAAACCAGCAGCATCTACATAACTGGGTTGATGACAAATGATCCAGATGAGTCGGGCTTCAAAGCTGTGTGTCAAGCAGGCGAGCTGCTCTCACTGAAATAAGGAACTCATTTACACAGGAGCCCTAAAGCTTGTTGCAACATGGTAGCGTTGATTTATCAGTAGCACTTACCTGCTCTTTTAGTGTGTGTGTGTGTGTGTGTGTGTGTGTGTGTGTGTGTGTGTGTGTGTGTTTTGAGAGTGCACCCTGGATAATGTCACATTAGCATACTTCTATCCCTGAGCTGTCACTCTGTGTGAAATAGAAGACATAAAGTCAGGCCTTTACTGACTCCACAAATACGTCTGTAATGTAATGGGGAGTCAGTGGTGTGTTTCACCACAGCGGCTGACACAACAGGCTCCTGTAACCCATGGGGGTGAGATGGACTTGGTGGGGTTCAGCCAAGTAAAACATCTTGCAGGGAAAGTTCACACTTTCTGCTGAAATCACACAAAACCCCAGCCACGAGAGGTGTGAATGCAGCAATATCCCGGTGTGACAGCTGGAGTATTGCAGCCGTTGCACCTGGAACAAGCACAAGCTGCCTGCCCCCCCCCCCCCCCCCCACACACACACACACACACACACACACACACTTCCCGCTGGTACTTTTTAGCCTCTTCACACAGGAGCCAGCCGCCATGCTGGAGGACTGGCGTGCTTACACACCCCTTAAATCACCTGCTGAAGGTGCCTGCGGTGTTTTACGTTTATTAAAGCCTCCTGGGCACAGGTGGGCAGCCGAGGTGTATTGGCTGATCTCTGCCATCATCAGCTTTGTGCTCCCCATGAGAGATGAGGGACTGAATTATTATTGAATACTTATTATTCCCATGGTCCTGCATCCCTAGGGGTCCTTTGGGGTCTTCAGGTTGTCCCCAGAACATCGAGAAGCGGTGAAAGGCTTCCTGTCGGAGCAGCATCTCACCTTCTGGTCATTTCTGTGGCTTTTCACAAAGACTCACTTTAAGTTTTTTCCTTTTTATTTCCTTTTTCTTCACAGAGGTGAAAAAGTGAAAGCAAATTAACAATAAATGACTCAGAAAAAACAAAAGAAGTGAACAAAAACTGTAATCAGAAACCTTTTTATTCGCAGCAACAACAAATGTTTGCTGCATTGTTCGTATTTCTGGTTTGATTTCTGAGCAAAATGGTAAGAAAATAGGCAAATTAGTGTCTTTTTTAATTCCTGAGTCACTGCCAAAGTGAAGCTGTGAGAGTCCCTCGGAGTCCCTTCCTCACTTAAAAGGGACGTGTGTCATCAGCCTATTTGTCCCTCCCAAGAAGGGACAGGTCTCACTTTTCAACCATTGAAACGCTACCAAACAGATGAGCTAAATCTGGGCTCAGCAGATTTTTGGCCTCCACAGCCACAGACTGATCTACTCTTGATGAACATGTCTGATTGACCTTTCCTCATTTCGGAATTCTGTCTCTCTGTGCGCTCCCTCGAGTGTCTCCCCCATGTTCACACATTCACAAAGTGTCCCGATTCAAGATTCCACCTTGAAGAGGAAATCTCAGCTCTTGGCATTGACAGCCTTATCATTTCTCCAACACCAACCAATGGTGGAATACCCTAAAACCTTGACAACGGGGACAGAAAAAGACCCTCCACATGGTTGTCTGCAGTGGCATCTCTGAGGATCTCAGCTCTGCCTTGGATGAACGAATGTCTCTCCCTCTGCTGCACGCGTCTGCTGGATCTGCTGACTACGGTATTCAGTTAAATGTGGAGGCTGATAAGTCAAAGTTCATCATGTCATGACAAAGTCACTGGATGACGGGGAATTGTGAGGCGCAATGACCTTAGAGAGTGTGTGTGTGTGTGTGTGTGTGTGTGTGTGTGTGTGCGTGTGTGTCAGCAGGAACACCACCTTGCTCCTTTGCAAAGCCTGTCTGCTCGTGGTCAGGTCGATGGCGTGCTGTCCCACCTTCTCCCTCCACAACTCCAAGCGCTGACACTGTCACAGGAATGTGGCTGTTGACTCATGACTCAAGTTGAAGCAAAGAGTCTCCTGTGAGAAAAAAACCCGTATAACTAATAACTCACAAACCTAAAATGCAATATTATGAAATGATAAAGTCTTCAACGTGTGCAATAATAAATATTTTTTCACTTCCAATCGGATTCAAGTTCTGACCGGTATCATTACTGATCACGACGGCACAAACGTTTCTGGGATGTTCTTTTTCATGTTGTTGTTGTTGTTCTGTTGCTTTATGTTTATGGTTATGAGCCTGTTGTTCACCACAAAACCAAAATGACATGCAAACATATCAAATATAGTTGAATTCCAAAAGCGGTTTATTTGAACCGTATTTGTGGATCGGTGAGGTGTCCATGAAGTTGTGAATAAAATAGTCAAGTTTAGTACACAAGCACATGTTCTTCCCGTCCCTGCCATGGAGCACATGCCTCCACATGTCTTAATTGCACAAATATGTTGCAATAAAAAAGGCAGAACTCCACATTAGGATTTAATGAAACCTCTGGCCTAAGGAGGTGGGATCATTTTCTAGTAACTTCCCACATTCAGTGGTACGCAGCAGCCTGACGTGGGAGCCAGGAGATCCACAGACTGCTTGTTTGGAGCCACAGCAGCTGAGCACTTTATTGTGAGGACTCCTGATTTAAAGAGGTTGTTGTCAAACCATCTTTTCAGTCAATGTCGATTCAGTCCTGATTCCAGTGAGAAGCCTCGAGGGCAGAGGACACAAGCACATCAGTTCAGCGTGAGCAGAGAGGAACGAAAACGATTTGCATCCGATATCTGTGTGCGGGGAAGTACAGCAAAAGTAGAGCTGCATATGAACCCATATAGAGCAGCAAACATTCAATAACAGACCAGTTAACCGCATCATAGTCCAAAACACTGGGTGGTAGAAGTGTTTTCATTGAAAATAATATCTTCATTTAATAATTAATAATCGAGCAACCTAACTTTGCATTGTAAATGCTTGAAATTCAAATACACGCCTGTGTTGCTTCATCGTTGAACAATAAAGTAAAGGTCATAAAGGAAGCACAGTTGTCGACTGACGTGCCTGCGCTCCTCAAGATGAATGCTTTCACACAGGAGTGTGAACCCTTCCAAAACAAGATCAAGCATAATTGCATTTTGGATCATGTATGTTGAGCCCTCGCTGAAGGCCAGCTGGCATTCTGCAAACAGCATGTCCCCACCGCGCATCCACCGAGGGAAGAGACGCAGCCGGACTCCCTCATTACAAACCCAGGAGCAAGTCAAACGTGACGCTTGCGGTTTGTGTCTGACAGTGTTGCAGCTGCACCAGGTGAGCAATGACACCGCACAACCAAAATGAACCTCGGTCTGAAGAATCTGAACAACTCATGGTTCAGCCTCCCAGCCAACAGGGGGCAGCATATCACCAGAGGGATTTCAGATCAATTTCATTCAGGTCAGATCCTCAGCTGTGGTCACACAGAATGAGACCATGAGGATACCAGGGGGCAAGAGGTTCCTGTGCTGGGTGGCAGGGTGGCGTTCCGAGCATCTGTGGTCTTCACTTGTGTACAGGCTCGACCATTTAATGTAGATATTAATTCATTATTATTTCTTATCTGTATGAAATAACACCACAAACAAAAATCATTTGTGTGCTACCTGAATGCATGAAACACTGTCATATGAGTATCTTTCCTCCAAAGGCTATTATCATTTTCCTTATAATTTAGATTATGTCTGGCGATGGACACTTCCCCGGACTGACCTTGGGTCTGAAGAGACTGCAGCTGCTTCAGTGAGGGGACTGGAGGAAGTGTTGGCCACAGATAACAAGATTAATTCAGTTTATTACCAACCTGGTCATGACAGGGACGCATCTTATCGACAGCATTGCAGATTTGTAATTTAAAGGAAGCAACAACCTCTCCGAACAGAAGAGCCTGGCGTCAGCTGTCTTCAGGTCAGGCGTAGCATAATGACGCGGCTTCATTCCAGAAAATATCTTCAGTACAGTTTTCACCCTCCTCCTGCAAGCTCACCCATGCAAGCGCGTCGCAGCACGGCCCAACACGCGTCAGAGCATCGTTCCTCCTGTCGGGTTGTTGAGGCAACAAAAGCAGTTTTGTCAGGATTTCTGTGGCGTTCGAAATGTTACAGACTTAAATTGTCTGACAATTTTCTTCATTATGTGAAGGCCAAATGTTGCCACAAACGTAATCATAAGTTTAAAGTTACTATATTGACAACAAAATCAATTATTTAAGTGGAGAGGAAAATTAATGTTTAATTACAAACTTATAATTGTCTTTTTGTAATCTTGCCACAGCCAATTTACGTCCAAGTAAGAGAAAAAAAAGCCTTTTTTTTTTTTTTTACCTTTTTACATCACATCTTTG